>NC_139654.1:47152358-47282358 GCF_951799395.1 Argentina silus
GGCTTCCCTGACTTTCAATAACATCTCTTTGGTCCTCATGTTGACAAGACACCAATAGCAGACTGCACAAATTATGTGATGGAACACACCTGACGAACACACCTGTCAAGCCAATTGTCCCATCACTTTAGTGTAGCCTGAAATAGGGGGATTATGCATAAAAATGTTGTAATTTCTGAATGATAAACCAATATGTACACAAATAACATCAAATAAAAGATGAGAATCTCTACGTTCTCATTTCAACTCCAAAAAGAAGAAAAAATGCTTCACTGTCCCATTACTTTCGCACGGTACTGTATAACCTTCTGTGGAAAAGGGTTCTACATGGAACCCAAAAGGTTTCTTCAAAGGGAGAGTAGAAGAAGAACCCTTCTAGGTAGCACTTTTTTTCTAAGAGTGCAGGATCTGTGATGGGTCTGTCTGTCTCTATCTACGGTATATATCCGCTTGAATGCCACAGCCTATTTGAGTATTGTTGCTGACCATGTGCATCCCTTCATGGCCACAATTGACCCATCTTCTAATGGCTACTTCCAGCATGATAATGCACCATGTCACAAAGCAAAAGTTGTCTTAAACTGGTTTCATGAACATGACTAGCCTGTCTGCCTACCTGCCTGCCTGCCTGGCTGCATGTCTGTCTGTCTGTCTGTCTGCCTGCCTGCCTGCCTGTCTGTCTGTCTGCCTGTCTGCCTGTCTGCCTGTCTGTCTGTCTGTCTGTCTGTCTGTCTGCCTGCCTGCCTGCCTGCCTGCCTGCCTGCCTGCCTGCCTGCATGTCTGTCTGTCTGTCTGTCTGTCTGCCTGCCTGCCTACCTGCCTGCCTGTCTGTCTGTCTGTCTGTCTGCCTGTCTGTCTGCCTGTCTGCCTGCATGTCTGTCTGTCTGTCTGTCTGCCTGCCTGCCTGCCTGCCTGCATGTCTGTCTGTCTGTCTGTCTGTCTGCCTGCCTGTCTGCCTGTCTGCCTACCTGTCTGCCTACCTGCCTGTCTGCCTACCTGCCTGCCTGCCTGCCTGCATGTCTGTCTGTCTGTCTGTCTGCCTGCCTGTCTGCCTGCATGTCTGTCTGTCTGTCTGCCTGCCTGCCTGCATGTCTGTCTGTCTGTCTGCCTGTCTGCCTGTCTGCCTGCCTGTCTGCCTACCTGTCTGCCTGCCTGCCTGCCTGCCTGCATGTCTGTCTGTCTGTCTGTCTGTCTGTCTGTCTGTCTGTCTGTCTGTCTGCCTGTCTGTCTGTCTGTCTGCCTGTCTGCCTGCATGTCTGTCTGTCTGTCTGCCTGCCTTCTTTTCTGTCTGTCTGTCTGTCTGCCTGTCTGCCTGTCTGCCTGCCTGTCTGTCTGTCTTCCTGCCTGCATGTCTGTCTGTCTGTCTGTCTGTCTGTCTGTCTGTCTGTCTGTCTGCCTGTCTGCCTGTCTGCCTGCATGTCTGTCTGCCTGCCTGTCTGCCTGCATGTCTGTCTGTCTGTCTGTCTGCCTGCCTGTCTGTCTGTCTGTCTGTCTGTCTGTCTGCCTGTCTGCCTGCCTGCCTGCCTGCCTGCCTGTCTGTCTGTCTGTCTGTCTGTCTGTCTGCCTGCCTGCCTGCCTGCCTGCCTGCCTGCATGTCTGTCTGTCTGTCTGTCTGTCTGTCTGTCTGTCTGTCTGTCTGTCTGTCTGTCTGCCTGCCTGCCTGTCTGTCTGTCTGTCTGTCTGTGCCTGCCTGCCTGTCTGTCTGTCTGTCTGTCTGCCTGTCTGCCTGTCTGCCTGCCTGTCTTTCTGTCTTCCTGCCTGCATGTCTGTCTGCCTGTCTGTCTGTCTGTCTGTCTGTCTGCCTGTCTGCCTGCCTGTCTGCCTGCATGTCTGTCTGTCTGTCTGCCTGCCTGTCTGTCTGTCTGCCTGTCTGTCTGTCTGTCTGTCTGCCTGCCTGCCTGCCTGCATGTCTGTCTGTCTGTCTGTCTGCCTGCCTGCTTTTCTGTCTGTCTGTCTGTCTGCCTGCCTGTCTGCCTGCCTGCATGTCTGTCTGTCTGTCTGTCTGCCTACCTGCATGTCTATCTGTCTGTCTGCCTGCCTGCCTGCCTGCATGTCTGTCTGTCTGTCTGTCTGCCTGCCTGTCTGTCTGTCTGCCTGCCTGTCTGCCTACCTGCCTGCCTGCCTGCCTGCATGTCTGTCTGTCTGTCTGTCTGCCTGCCTGCCTGCCTGCATGTCTGTCTGCCTGCCTGTCTGCCTGTCTGCCTACCTGCCTGCCTGCCTGCCTGCATGTCTGTCTGCCTGCCTGCCTGCCTGCATGTCTGTCTGTCTGCCTGCCTGCCTGCCTGCCTGCATGTCTGTCTGTCTGTCTGTCTGTCTGTCTGTCTGCCTGCATGTCTGTCTGTCTGTCTGTCTGTCTGTCTGTCTGTCTGTCTGTCTGTCTGCCTGCCTGCCTACCTGCCTGCCTGTCTGTCTGTCTGCCTGCCTGCCTGCATGTCTGTCTGTCTGCCTGCCTGTCTGCCTGCCTGCCTGCCTGCCTGCATGTCTGTCTGTCTGCCTGCATGTCTGTCTGTCTGCCTGTCTGCCTACCTGCCTGCATGACTGCCTGTCTGTCTGTCTGCCTGCCTGCCTGTCTGTCTGTCTGTCTGTCTGTCTGTCTGCCTGCCTGTCTGCCTGCCTGTCTGTCTGTCTGTCTGTCTGCCTGCCTGCCTGCCTGCCTGCATGTCTGTCTGTCTGTCTGCCTGTCTGCCTGCCTGTCTGTCTGTCTGTCTGCCTGCCTGCCTGCCTGCATGTCTGTCTGTCTGTCTGTCTGTCTGTCTGTCTGCCTGCCTGCCTGCCTGCCTGCATGTCTGTCTGCATGTCTGTCTGCCTGTCTGCCTACCTGCCTGCCTGCCTGCCTGCATGTCTGTCTGCCTGCCTGCCTGCCTGCCTGCCTGCCTGCATGTCTGTCTGTCTGTCTGTCTGTCTGCCTGCCTGCATGCCTGCATGTCTGTCTGTCTGTCTGTCTGTCTGCCTGCCTGTCTGCCTGCTTGCCTGCCTGCATGTCTATCTGTCTGTCTGCCTGCCTGTCTGTCTGCCTGCCTGCCTGCCTGCCTGCCTGTCTGTCTGTCTGTCTGTCTGTCTGTCTGTCTGTCTGCCTGCCTGTCTGCCTGCCTGCCTGCCTGCCTGCATGTCTGTCTGTCTGTCTGTCTGTCTGTCTGCCTGCCTGCCTGCATGTCTGCCTGCCTGCCTGCCTGCCTGCCTGCCTGCCTGCATGTATGTCTGTCTGTCTGCCTTCCTGTCTGTCTGTCTGTCTGTCTGTCTGCCTGCCTGCCTGTCTGCCTGCCTGCCTGCCTGTCTGTCTGCCTGTCTGCCTGTCTGCCTGCCTGCCTGCCTGCATGTCAAAACAAATACAAAGCTGTTTGCGTAAAGGCGTCTGACGTCACAGTGGCTTGCCTGAAACAATGGAATTAGAGAAACATGTGCTTACAGGGGCGTCGAACCGACTTCTCCCGCTGATGGAGCAAAGTTGCTACAGTGACAAAGACAAGCTCCGCGCTCATGGGCAATTTATATGGGGCAACTGTGCTGCGAGTATCTAAGCAGTCGTCGTGCATGGATAAAATGCAATGTTTCAAACAGATCTGATGAATTCACCTACTTTGAAAAAGTGTGCGTTAGGGAGTTCTTTTGACACAAAGCGACAATCTACAGTCAAGCGTCAATCAGCAGACAGCCAGTGTGTTCTTGTGGCTAAGTAGTGGTTTGCACCTTGCAGTGTAGCCTCTGTAGTTCTGCTGGTGAAGTCTTCTGCGGATGGTAGTCTCTGACTCATTGACGCCTACCTCCTGGAGAGTGTTCCTAATCTTTGGGGCAGTTTTTTTTAGTTTTTTTTTTTAATTATGGTGAGCATTTTTTGGTTATCCACTGGAAGTCTTCCTTGCCATTTGCGATTTCTTAGCTCACCAGTGCTTTCTTTCCTTTTAATGAAGTTCCAAACTGTTGATTTTGGTAGGTTTAAGGTTTTGGCTATTTTTTTCTGATATTTCAGCATCATAATGGCTTCCCTGACTTTCAATAACATCTCTTTGGTCCTCATGTTGACAAGACACCAATAGCAGACTGCACAAATTATGTGATGGAACACACCTGACGAACACACCTGTCAAGCCAATTGTCCCATCACTTTAGTGTAGCCTGAAATAGGGGGATTATGCATAAAAATGTTGTAATTTCTGAATGATAAACCAATATGTACACAAATAACATCAAATAAAAGATGAGAATCTCTACGTTCTCATTTCAACTCCAAAAAGAAGAAAAAATGCTTCACTGTCCCATTACTTTCGCACGGTACTGTATAACCTTCTGTGGAAAAGGGTTCTACATGGAACCCAAAAGGTTTCTTCAAAGGGAGAGTAGAAGAAGAACCCTTCTAGGTAGCACTTTTTTTCTAAGAGTGCAGGATCTGTGATGGGTCTGTCTGTCTCTATCTACGGTATATATCCGCTTGAATGCCACAGCCTATTTGAGTATTGTTGCTGACCATGTGCATCCCTTCATGGCCACAATTGACCCATCTTCTAATGGCTACTTCCAGCATGATAATGCACCATGTCACAAAGCAAAAGTTGTCTTAAACTGGTTTCATGAACATGACAATGAGTTCAGTGTTCTTCAGTGGCCTTCCCAGGATCTGAATCCAATAGAACACCTTTGGGATGTGGTAGAACGGGAGATTCACATCTTGAAAGTGAACCTGAAAAATCTGCAGGAATTGAGTGATGCAATCATGTCATCATGGACCAGAATCTCAAAGGAATGTTTCCAACATCTTGTGGAATCAATGCCACGAAGAATTGAGGCTGTTTTGAGAGCAAAGGGAGGCCCTACCCAGTATTAGTATAGTGTTCCTCATAAAGTGCTCTGTGAGTGTATATCTAACTATCTTTGTTTTTGCTGGTCTGTAGGATCTATGATGGCTGTCAGCCCATCCTGTGTATCATGGACACAGCCATGATCAAAACCATCCTCATCAAGGAATGCTACTCCCTTTTCACTAACAGGAGGGTAATACGCTAAATTGAAGTTGTTGTATGGGGAAAAAAACATAAGGGCTCCTTAAATAGATAATATCATTGTTATTATAGCATTATTAATATTAGGTTAATCTTGCAGTATATAATAATAATAATTTTTCTAGAATATCTATCTCAACGGGCCTCTGTATGACGCCGTGTTTATCGCTGAGGATGATGCATGGAGACGGATCCGCAGTGTCCTGTCTCCCTCCTTCACCAGTGGGCGGATCAAAGAGGTACAGTCCCATCTCTCCTCTCCTTCTTTCATTCATTCCTTTATACAACACAAATAAATGAATGACTAACAACTCTGACGCGTGTGTGTGTGTGTGTGTGTGTGTGTGTGTGTGTGTGTGTGTGTGAGAGTGTGTGAGAGTGTGTGTGTGATTTGTACTATGTGTATAGTGTGTATTCATTGTTGTTTGTTGTTGTGTGAAGCAGCAACTTTAATTAATTAATCCAAGACAAATTTTCATCCGGGACAATAAAGTATATTTGATCTTATCTTCGATAAGTAGTATAGAATAATAGTTCATCTTTGGAGTCACTTATTCTTTGACTATATACATAATGTATCCTGTATGGATGTATATTCTCAGGCTATATAAACATTAAAATAATTCCTGTTTCAAACATGATATTAATATATGTTTTGCACATATTAATCCACGTATCAATCATGATATTTTTCCATGTATCCTTCCCAACTCAGATGCTCAGGATCATGAAGCAGCACTCTGGTAACTTGGTCAGCAATCTGAAGAAGACGGCTGATAACGATGAGCCCATTGAACTAAAGGAGTGAGTATTTATCTCCGAGACGATAAGGTGAATTTGTAATTTCAGTGAACTCCCCCTTTAATTTTGTGGTTGTGGTTCTGGTGGTCAGAGATTGTGTGGTTGTGTTCCAGGTTCTTTGGACCATACAGTATGGATGTGGTCGTCAGTACTTCATTCAGTGTCGACATCGACTCCCTCCACAACCCCTCCGACCCCTTTGTGACTGTGGGGGGACATGCAGCGTTCGGCCTGTAGAGGGAGCTACCGGACCGTGGCCGGGGTTGTGTCGGCGAGACTTTTGTTGCACACCTGCTGCGAATTAAGTCTCGCCGGCGAATGTTTAAGATGTGTGTGTGCTTCTGCCATTTCAGTAGGCGAGCTAAGCTGGAGACGGCGAGACAGGCTGACAGTAGAGCGAACGTCGACTGGAAAGTCGCCTGAGCGTGGAAAGGCTGGAAAGCGGGGACGGGAAAGTCCCAACGAACAGTTAAAACGCCCTGTATGAATAAACGGGAAAGTTGTTCCCTCAACGTAAACGCTGCGTCTGCCTCTGTGTACCATCGGACATTGTTACAGTGACCAACTTCAAGAAAATGCTCAAGTTTGACATCTTCAGCCCACTGTTCCTCACAGTCGGTACAACTGCCCCCATATAGCTTTCAGTCATTTTGTGCTTAATAAATGAAGCTATTGATTTCATTGATTAGACTGACATAAACCACACTGCCAATGGTTTGCGCTCTACTCATTTGACAAACACATGGGCCGTGTCCAGAACCAACCTCTAGTTCCTAAATGCTGGACACTTGGAGATCTGAGTGGATTGGATACAGAAGTGTCTAGGGATAGAGCCTAGGAGTTGTTTCTGGACAGGGCTGTGCATTGAATAGGATTGGAGTCACGTATCATGGTATTTCCTGTTCCTGTTTGTAACCGTGGCATTTCCTGTCCATCCAGCATTCTTCCCCTTCATGGGTCCTGTTATGGCAAACATGGAGGTATCCCTATTCCCTGCCTCGGTCACAGATTTCTTCTACGCTGTCTTTCAGAAGATCAAGTCCAATCGCGTGGCTAGCACCAGGAAGGTATGTAAATATAACTGATCAAATATACGATCTTCAGCCAGTATTGTGTAATACAATTGTAGAGATTTGGTAGCATCTGGTAGTTCTCATGTGATTTTGATCTGACGTAAGCCTGCTTCCAGAGTCGGGTAGATTTCCTGCAGCTGATGATAGACTCGCAGAAAGACAGCAACTCAAAGGGAGAGGAGCAGAGTAAAGGTGCCTGCCTTAAACACACACACACACACACACACACACACACACACACACACACACACACTGTATACTAGCATCTAACACACACATACAGTACCTGCCTCAAACACCTATACCTACAAACACACCGTGGAAATACTCTACTTCGTCCCTTTCTCACACCTACCACCCCATTTCTCCCACTCTCCCTCTCCTCCCTCTCATTCTCCCCCTCTCTCCATCATCATAGGATTGAGTGACCACGAGATCTTGTCCCAGGCAATGATGTTCATCTTTGCTGGCTATGAGACCACCAGTAGCTCTCTGTCCTTCCTGGCCTACAATCTGGCAACCAACCCTCACATCATGACCAAGCTGCAGGAGGAGATAGACACTGTGTTTCCCAACAAGGTAACCCCTCTGCAGACTCCTATATAGTACTATTCATGTGGAACAGGAAATATGATAGTGACAGTGTTTTAGAGGGTACTGATGAGTGTGTAACCCCTGTGCACTGCAGACTCCTACAGATGGTTAGATAGGTGACAGTATTTTGCAGTGTGCTAATGTGTCTGTAGCATCCCTGTGCAGACTTCTGCCCAGTATTATTCATTTGAAACAGGAAGTAGATAGGTGTTGTTGGAATCTTCAGAATACTTAAAAGGCCAGTACCTGAGGACCTGAGGGATCTACAGGGTATATACCTTAACAGCATGTCTGACATGCAGTGGTGTGCATGACCATAGAGTGATTTCTAAACTAATACAATCATCTTAAAATAAATTATAAAACTAACAGGTAATCAGTGCAGAGACTTGTGTGATATGTGCTCTCCATCTGACTCGTGCTGCTGCATTTTGTATCATTTGCCAAGAGCTTTTTTTGGTCGACCAGACAAGAGAGTGTTACAGTAATCAAGGCTGCTAGTAATACAAGCATGCATTCGTCTCGCAGTGTCAGCCTGGGAGAGGAAAGGTTGCATCTTTACAGCTGTGTTCTGTAAAGGTCCATGTAATATTCAAGCTTTCTAAAAGCTTCCTAACGGTTGTAATGACTATCTTTAATCGGTAGCGATCAGGGAACAAGATCCCTTATAATAAATCCCTTATGAATAAATATTTCATTTACGAACGCTGTTTTGGTTCGGAAAACACGCTTTTTAAAATGCAGTGTCCTACCTGACATTCGGTTTGCATATAAACATGTTGTGAGTGCCAGGGGTGTTCTAGGGGAGTAGACTGACCTTTCTCTGGTGGCTGCCTCTCCCAATCGTGTGCGCATGCAGAAAAACAACAGCTAATGTCCAACACTGCAAGTTCATTTCGGGGGGATATATTATTATTAGGGAGGATGTTGTTGTTTGGACAACTTCAGACAGAATTTCTCCACGATGGCAGATTTCCGGCAAACTTACTTACTCTTCTTTAAGTGATACAAATATGTTTTAGTCACATTCTTGATATGGGTTTCAAAATTAAGATCTGAGTCAATGGTAACACCTTGTTTTTTTGCCTGGTGCTTAGTGTTACTGTAAGTAGTGTCTTTAAGTGTGCAGACAGTTTGACCAGGACAAGGACAAAGAGCATTTTGGCATCAGCATTAATTAATTAATTCTAAGGTCATTAAGAACCTAGTTAATAACTTAACAACATAGTGCTATCTCAGTGCTATGATCGGCACAAAAGCCAGATTGGAACATGTCAAAGGTACAGTTGGGAAGAAGGAGATTATTTAACAGTTTGAACACCTTTTTTTCAAGAATTATAATTTTTTTGCTTAAAAAGGGAAGGTTGGAGATTGGCCTAAAATCGCTAAGGACTGAAGAGTCTAAGTTACTTTTCTTCAGGAGGGGTTTCACCATGGTAGTTTTAGGTGCAGATGAACAGACCCCCACTTTGCTGAGCATTTCTGTATGACCACTGCAAAAGAGTTCATAGTGCTTCCATGTGGTGGAAGGTGGGGTAACAAGTCATCAAACACATCTTCAGGTCTTGCCTGAGTGATCCTCCTCACCTAATATTGTTTCTCTTATCTCAGAAGTATGTTGCAAATTCCTCACATTTGTAGGTGGAGAGCAGATCACCAGGTGTCTTGTGGGCGGGATTTATAAGGCTGTCAATCGTTGAAAAGAGCACTGTTTGAGTTGTTATGATTCATTATCAATTTTGAGAAATGATCCGGCTTGGCGTTTTTTTTATTGCCTTATTAAAAGCAGAAAGATGCTCTCGAAGAATATCAAGGTGGACCTGCAGTTTTTGTCAGCTCAGACTTTCTGCAAATTCTTTTAAATTTGGCCACAGCCTTTTTCAGTTTGAGTGGTGCTACAGAGTCGATAGTTGCCCTTAGTTTGGTGTTGAAGCTGGTTACTAAATCATTATCACAGGAGGAAGCTGTTGATGGTGTACTATTCATATTCATATTCATCATGAAATTCTCATCTGCTCAGCGACATGGCTAAATAAGTAATGGAGCGAAAATATATTTTTTCCCTACTTCTAATAGACTGACATGCATTCATGTTTAGCCAGGTTTCAGATAAAAACATTACAGTGCAGCTTTCGCTCTGAGATAAGATCAATAAAGGTTTTGCCAGATAGGGACCTAATATTCAAAAGCACCATGGTAATGTTCTCTGGGCTGTTCGGTGCTGCCCGGCCACAGTTAATGGAATGGATACCAAGTTATTCACATTTGAACCACCTGACAGTTTTCTTGTAGTCTGTCGACTGTGATAGGAAATAATAGACTATAGCACATTCAGTATTCCAAGCAGTCAATCCACTAAAAGCAGCCCAGTTTAGTGGCATTTTGACTTCTGATTGATCCTTGTGTACATCTATCATTTACATTGTTCAGTGGAATCTAAATGTATTTTCTTCTAACTATCAAGATAACATTATTTAGCGATTTTTTTGTTTATTCATGTACAACAAAAAAGCAAGTCTCTATTACACACGTACATTGAAAGTAATGGCGTTCTGTATGCGGGTGTCATGAAATTAGGCTATGCAGATTAGAATAAGTACAGTACTGTGTTCATTTCCCAAAAAAAGAACACAAAAAACTAACAGCTCTTCAGATTTGCGACAAAAAAGAGTTAGTTCTGGGCTACGGCTACGTGAACGACCAATCACTAGTGCTCATGTGAGTGTAATATCCCTGTTCAGGCTCCTATCCAGTACGAGGCTCTGATGCAGATGGACTATCTAGACAGCGTGATCAACGAGTCTCTCAGGTTGTACCCCATCGACTTGAAAGAGTCGCCAAGAAATCTGTTGAGATCAGCGGCATCACCATCCCCAAGGGTATGGTTGTCATGTTACCCATCTGGACCTTGCACCGTGACCCCGATGTGTGGGAAGACCCAGAGGAGTTCAAACCAGAGAGGTAATGGGCCACATCTTAACCACAACCACAATATCAATCACAACAGCAACGATAAGAGCAGTGTTCCACAAACAACCATAAAACAAACCTAAATGCGACGACCAAACACAAACAGGTTTCTTCAACCATGTATAACCATCATATTACTGTGATTTAATTGATATGTTCTTTAACCCCTCCTCCTCTGAACTCTCCGTGTGTAGGTTCAGTAAGGAGAACAAGGAGAGCATCGACCCATACACCTACATGCCGTTCGGGTTGGGCCCACGGAACTGTATCGGGATGCGATTCGCTCTGGTATTGATGAAACTGGCGATGGTGGAGATTCTACAGAGGTTCAACTTCACCGTCTGCAAAGAGACAGAGGTGAGACAAAATAATGATACAATGATTGTAAATATAATTTTGTACCTATGACTTTGTTGCGTTTCTATATGTAGCAGAGGTGATTTTGGAATCACACTCGCGTGATGAGGTAGCCCTGCCTGAGACATGTAAACTGAAGTGTCGCCCTCAGACCTTGAGGATGTCCTCTTGGCTTAATAGTAGCGTTTGTGTCTTCCACATGGGAGACCCGGGTTTGAACCCCCATACTACAATTCTGTACTTGCGTACTGCATGAGTATGTACTCCCCATTTAATTTCCCAGATTGCATTTTTCAGTACTAGGCGCCAATCATCCTCAGTATAGGCTACCTACTAAAATTTAGTAACTAAATGATGGAAGTGTGAGATTTAAAAAAAAGCTATTTGTATTTCTGCAAAACTCCCTCGAGACTTCATAGGGCCATTTTAATGTATGTCGACCCAAGAGACGTTGTCCAGGAGTTTGAGTTTATTTGAATTTATAGTGCAATGCTACCCGAACGTAACAGTGACACTGTATTAGGTAACATTCATAGTGTAACGCTGACATCTGTTTTACTCGTTCCTTCATACTGTAACGACCCTGTGTAAGGCCCGTTAGCAGCTCCGCCAAGGGAGTTAACTCTCTTGGTGTTGTGGCTAGCGCGGCCGGTTTGTAAGCGGAAGGTTGCGAGTTCGATACCCGCTTAAGGCAAGCTGCTCTGCCCCGCCGTTCGCTACAATACTTTAACTGTGTGTCAACTCTCACCAGATCCCCATTGAGATGGACCTACAGAACACTCTGATGCCCATACGGCCCATCAAACTCAAGCTGCTGTCCTGCTGCCAGGAGTCCAACGACAACCAGCTCAAAGCAGACAGCCAGTGATGAGGACCTGCCCTGCTGCAGGTCTCTCAGTTATTATGTTACACATAGATCTAGGATAAGCCCCAACACTGGCTACTTTCAAAAATGGGCTTAAAAAAAAAAAGGGCTTCGCTTTTGCCTTAAATTGAAACTAAATTGGCGCTAATAATTGCACTGTGACCCTAAAATGCACTGTGACTTTTATTCTTTTTTTATGTCTTTTATGCGTTTTTATTCTAATTTTTCTTTCATGCTCTTTCCTTTCTATCTATTTTACGTAAAGCACTTTGAATTGCCTCTGTGTATGAAATGTGCTATATAAATAAACTTGCCTTGCCTCGCCTCGCCTCTGGGCTCTGCTGCTACTGTATGCTGCTCTCTTTGTATCTGTCTATTAGTGGAGGTCCAGGACTAGTTGTACAGAGACAGTTGTTGTCTGTCGTCTGCAGTGCAGGGATTTGCATGTGACTTGTGTATGTTTTGTACTCGTCTGGTAGTGGGTCTCTATCATCACGCTAAAAACGTGTGTATAATCACAAACTAAATCATAACATGAGAATGAACAACATGCCATCAAAACATGACAATAAATAGGTGTTAGATTAGATTCAACTTTATTGTCATTGTGCAGAGTACAAGTACAGAGACAACGAAATGCAGTTAGCGTCTAACCAGAAGTGCAAAAAAGCAGAAAAGTGCAATGTGAACAATATATACAGGTAGAGCAGTATAAGCAATATATGAGCAGTATAAGTAGTGCAGTATAAGCAGTATATGAGCAGTATAAGCAGTATATGAGCAGTATAAGTAGTGCAGTATAAGCAATATATGTATTAACAGTAACATTATAAGCAGAATAAATATAGAATGCAGTATGAACAGTATAAGCAGTATATGAGCTGTAAAAGTAGTGCAGTTACCAATGTATTGGGTCTATCTATGGGTATCGTAGTGCAGCAGTAGTCAAAATGTACCTGCATTTTATCGGTTGAAGTGCCATCTCATCTGTCATAAGATTTGACTTGTAAAACTGAAAAGTAGGATACAACTAATAGCCTAAATGTATAAACACAGACCACAACCAAAAAACAACATGGGAAAATCGTTTACGCATCCTCTGCAGCAGGAACAGTGCAGAGAAAAAGTATGTACAGTAAACCCCATAACTGAATACACTTCATACGCTTCAGCGCGACACAGAACGCCTATACTGCAACAAAGTAAAAAGATGAGACAGACACGTGTCTTCAATAACTTGCATGTTTAATCAAAATACAAGCATTCGGCACATCGTTAACTTGTAGGAAAGTTTAATCAGGTTTTATCAATTGTATTATTTTAAATGTGAAATAAATAGCATCAGTGCAGAGGCTATAACACACTACAAAAGTCACATTAAATCACGGAAAGTAGGCTAGGCTAATTAACGGAACTATATGAATATACAGCCCGAGCCCAGTCCAGGGTTCTGAAAGCGAGAAGTAACAAGTGTGCCCATCAACGGTCTAGATATTAGGCCTATACGTAACATTTAGTCCTCCACTTTATATCACAGCCAGTATAACGTTTAAAATGACTACAAAACAAAAGCAATATAGTCTACAGTGAACGGCGCATTGTCCATTTGTCATACATGTCCAAACAGACCCGCTCACTTGAATAGGAAAGTAGCGCGGCGGTTCGTTGCTTCAGCAAACCTCTCGATGACTTTACTGTTGAAATCCATCTGTCCCTGGATCAATGCATTTTCAATGGAAATCATGTCACGGCCGTTCAGTCGCTGGTGTCTGTTCTGTTCTGACAGATGTATAATGTCTTTGAATCCAGCCGATGCCCAAATAGTCTCCACCAAAAATCATACATGGGAAACAGAACAGCGCATGTTTCGAGGTGGTAGCGGTTAGCCATCTCTTTTTGTCAAACCATTCCTGTTGGCCCAAAACGTTTTATCTCCAACTTCTCTTCCAAAGGCAATGTACTAAACCGCATGGTCAACAAATAATCTACACGATTCATTGTGAAAACTTTAGCTAGCTAGCATTAGCGATAGACGTACAGTAGATGAACTGAATTGCTTTGTGATTATTTCCTGTCATGTCAGACCACGTTAACGACATTAGCGTTTAATAGTTTTTCGCCACCTGTTGCTAGGCAGAATTCATACCCAATATAATTTGCGTGAGGTTTTCCCTGCTTACGCCAAACACGCTCACGTTGTTCCCCTCGCAACGATGGGGCAAGAGTGCTCCGCTGCCCCACAGCAGAAAGACGGGACAGGGAGCGCAGTCCGCACACACTAGTAATTACTAGTAATTAGTAATTACTCCAAAAACAGCACTATACGGATTATGAGTCAAGTTTTATATATTTATACACACCAATTTCACCATTTAATCTATTTTGTATTAAATATAAAATACTTATTATTATTACTAATAAAAAATATGACTAATAATTGTTTCGTATTTGTAATGTACTTTATGAGACTTTATGTTTGTAATGTACTTTATAAAGAAAAAAAACCTGTATATCCCCAAATTTGATTCTATGCAATATGTTTTTTCAAATGTTGTATTTGTCTTGTAGGCTACTTTTGTGTAAACCGTATATTGTGGGTAAAATGCACTATAAATTCAAATGAACTTAAACTTAAATGTGTATTGCAGTGGAATCCTAACTCGAGATCCGCGTGTAAATCGAATCAATTTCCCATTGACATGAATGCAAGATTTACGCGCGCGGATTTGGAGTTAGGATTCCACCCAAAATGCGTTGCTATTGGTATCATTATGACGTTGATATGTACACAGAATTGAGAATGTTCTGCAATAATACACAAAGATCTTGAACTTTTAGTTCAGTGGCATAACGAGCTAAGACGCAACCTGAACCTGTGCAATCAGTATTACCAGAGTGAGATATAAAGAGATTATAACCGGAAGATTCGGCGCTTATACACAGCCTACTGACTGAGGTAGGCTAATGTAGGCCAGAGATGTAGTATAGTTGACATATAGTATAGTTTTATAACACTTGTATTTGTAAATACTTGAGACGGCATAGGCCGACTACCTTTACAGCATTTGGACAAGGGACGCGTAAAAATGTCACTGAGAGATATCTGTCACTAGGAGATGATATTCCCATTAAGTCGAATTCAGCGTTGGATATTTCTATATGCCTAAAAACTCACATCTTTAGAAAGGCCTTCCTTTAGGTCCTGTCCTCTTGTTGTTGTTAGTGTTTTGTTTGTGTTTTTGTTTGTGTGTCTATTGCACTCAACTGCACAGGCTTTGAAATTGTCGGCTACAAATGAAAAACACATTCCAAATCAAATATATTTGTTATTATTATTAGAGACCTAAATGCATGAATTGAATTAGGGCTATTTTAATTTTGCGGAGGTCTTCTGCTTGTTAGCCTATACGCTCCTACCTGTACCAGGCGGATTCCAGTTAATGAAATGTGCCCATTATATGGCCACTGATATTTGACCTGTTGGCCACAATTGTAGGCTATATTTCAAGGCGTGTCAACAAACATAGCCAGCCAACCCACACTGGAAGCTTTTGCTGACTCTAACATAGGCCTCTGACAGGACCAAGTCACTTCGAACCATTGCATCGAACGCTGATAAGAGATGTTAGGCAGTGAATTACCATGATAGTCATTCCAAACCCATTATGACGCCAGCCGAACGCACATTATAGATAATAACATTTCTTTGCTGCCAATCGGTGTACTGGTATTTGTTGACTGATTCAGAAGGGCAAACTCAAAGATTGTTATCCCTTTCTCATTTGGGGAATCTTTCTGACATTCCTGTTGCATTATAGTATGGGTGTGTGGAGATTATTTCAATCATTTTTGTTTGTGTTCTATCTACTGTAGGTGCATAAAAACAATGGAGGTGAAAATATATATGAGTATTGAGGATTAAGACAGAGAAGGCAGAGTTTGAGAAAAAGATAGAGGAATATGAGAAACAAAAGAGAAGGGACCAAAAAGTTAGGCAGAGGGAGGAGGAGATCCTGGCCAGAAAGGCAGAAAGACTGCAGGAGGACAGGAATGAGTTCAATAGGGAGAGGGAGGAGATGGACAGTGGGATCAAGATCCTCATGATGGAGATTGAGAAAGAGAAGGAGTCCTCAAAGGAGATACTTAGAAAGGCTGAGAAGGCAGAGGCAGAGTTAAATATGATGAGGAAGGAGAGCGTGAAAATCCAAAGAGACAGACACAAGGTGGAGCAAGAAATGCTCAGGATGTGGAAGGAGAAGGAGACATTTCTCAAGGCCAAGAAACAGATGGAGAAAGAGATGGAGAAAAATATGGTGGCAGTCAAGAGGAGAGAGGCCCTGGTGATGGAGGCCGAAGAAAGACTTAAACTGAGCAAGGAAAAAGAGAAGGAAGAGCAGGAGAAGGAGACCTCAAAGGAGATGCTTAGAAAGACAGAGAAGGTCGGAGCAGAGTTGCAAATGATAAAGAAGGAGTGGATGAAAATCAAAAGAGACGGGCAGAAGGTGGAGCAAGAAATGCTTGGGATGTGGAAGGAGAAGGAGACATTTCTCAAGGCCAAGAAACAGATGGAAAAAGAAATGGAGGCAGTCAAGAGGAGAGAGGCCCTGGTGATGGAGGCCGAAGAAAGACTTAAACTGAGCCAGGAAAAGGAGAAGCTAGAGCAGGAAAAGGAGACCTCAATGGAGATGCTTAGAAAGACAGAGAAGGTCGGAGCAGAGTTGCAAATAATAAAGAAGGAGTGGATGAAAATCAAAAGAGACGGGCAGGATGTGGAGCGAGAAATGCTCAAGATGTGGAAGGAGAAGGAGACATTTAAAAAGGATAAGAAACAGATGGAGAAAGAGATAGAGGCCATCAAGAGGAGAGAGGCCCTGGTGATGGTGGCTGAAGAAAGAGCGAAACAGAGTCTGGAAAAAGAGAAGCTAGAACAGGAGAGGGAGACATTGAAGAAGGTGAGCATGGTGACGATTAGAGAGATGGTAGAGAACCTATAGACTAAGTAGATGAAGGTGATTGTTGCTAGTTTTACTATAGCATTTAGTCCATGACCTTCAACTCTCAGTTGAATTTGTCCAATTCTTGTCTCACCTTGCACTCCCCTCTGATGTTACTTTTTTAATTTCAGATGAACGATGGCTCCAGATATGCAGATATGCCCCAACCCTCATGTTCTCTGATGGCTCAGCTGGTACACAATCAGGCAAACCAGGGGACGAGCCTTTCTGTCAAAAGCCTTGTTGATGTGGCCCTGGCTGAGAGCGTGTGGGGGTGCAGAGATAAGACAGGGGACTGCACATGCCGACACCGTAAGCCTGGAAACCTCAACACAATTGGCCGCTATTTAGGGATACATAGCAAATCAATTTATATAGTTGACTTAAGTTCAATAAATTAAGTTGAACATTAAATTAAATTGACTTCCTTTCTCTACCACTGTGACTGCTTGTGGCATTTATTATTATAGAAAGTCTTACTTGTGATGACCGTGATGTATGTAGCTGAAGATGAATGTAGCTATTTATTTTAAGTCGCTCTGGATAAGAGCTTCTGCTAAATTACTCAAACGTAGGCCTAAAGTACATCCGTAAAATAATGTATCCATTTCCTGTTAACCATCTCTAAACCCTAGATGGCAGTATTTACTCTTACACCAGAAACGTGACCAGTTGCACGTGTGGATGCAGAAGAAATAGCCTCCCAGTCTGTTTCTGCAAGGAACTTCTAATTTATGGATTCTGTACATTGTTTTATGTTGAGAGTCTTGTCAAGTCTGAATATCTTAGAGTTGGGGTTTGTCCTCTACCTCCAAATATAAACGAGGACAATCACTTTGTTTTTCATACAGGTACCACTATTGTATGTATTTCTGTAATCTATGTTTCTATTACTTTACCATACTATGAAACTAATTGAATATGTTTTTAAGCGTCCAAAAAGCATTGATACCATTTCCAAGCACTCCAAGAATCATTTTGCGTTGCTGCTGCAGCAGCTGCGCAATGTCAACACTTTACACACGCACTGGTGTAGCATGTAACATTAAAATCCATCAACTTCATATCACACCATTGATGATTGGTGAACTTGTTGGATCAGTTAAGGCCTGTGCCAGAAAACAGTACACACACCAATCACACAATGGGACTATAACAGGCACATACAGTGCATTCTGAAAGTATTCAGACCCCTTCACTTTTTCCGTATTATGTTATGTTACAGCCTTATTCAAAAATAGATGAAATTATTTTTTTTCCTCATTAATCTACACACAATACGCAATAATGACAAAGGTGCTTCAACAAAAAACGTAAAGGGTCTGAATACGTATGTAAAGGTGATATTTCAGTTTTTTATTTTGAATAAATTAGCAACAATTTCTAAAAACCTGTTTTTGCTTTGTCATTATGGGGTATTGTGTGTAGATTGATGAGGAAAAAGGCTGTAACATCACAAAATGTGGAAAAAGTGAAGGGGTCTGAATACTTTCAGAGAGCACTGTATTTACATCTTGATTCACAGAATCACACCTCGTACACACTTGCAAGTGATAGCAACGCCTATCACCTGTCCCAATAAAGGGATGCTACAAGCGCACCATTTCATCCTTTCCACTCTTCACTCTCTGACTGTCTGAAGTGTACTGTAGTTGTGTTGTTGTAGCTGGGTACACCTCAGCCTATGATTCTCACGGGGCGTTAGGTTGAAAAGTGTACTGTAGTTGTGTTGTTGTAGCTGGCTACACCTAAGCCTATGATTCTCATGGGGCGTTAGGTTGAAAAGTGTACTGTAGTTGTGTTGTTGTAGCTGGCTACACCTCAGCCTATGATTCTCACGGGGCGTTAGATTGTCTATGATAGAATCCTACGGTTCAGCTCAACGACGATTTTCATCTTCTGAGCACCTGTTAACTCTCTGAGCTAGCAAGCTAACCTGTGAGCTCTCAATTCTTTGTTATTGTTGAACCCTAGCTCGACGATAATTCCTCAGGTTATTATTAGAACTTGCAAGGTCACATGTGTAGGCTACAGCTAGCACTTGGGACAGTCGGCTAACTAAGTTACTTGTTGTTTCCGGACAGCTGAGAACCTTGGCTAGCTTTGACAAGGTAATATTGAGAAATATTAGCACCCTGTTTGCAGGAGGGTTGGTCAGCTTGTGTTTGTAGCCCTAGGACTACTGAGCACTTTCTAGTAATTAATAATTTACTAGCTAGTTACCTCGTATAATGATCTGGAACATACCAGTTCTCTCTGGTGTGGGACCACCATATCTAACTATGCGGGTACCAGTTCCCTGTGGTAGCACGTGGGTGTAGCAATGCTGAGGTGTGCTGATATTATACCTGTTTGTTGCATCGTGCGCTGTATCTAAACTAACCCCACAACAAAGTCAACTAATAAACATGGGCTACGCATATCTTAAACATGCCTGTGTGTGTGTGTGTGTGTGTGTGTGTGTGTGTGTGTGCGTGCGTGCGTGCGTGCGTGTGTGTGTGTGTGTTTGTGCGTGCTTGCGTACATGTGTTTTTTCGGGGATGCAGAGAAAGTCTTCCAGCTGTTCCAATGACAACATCCATCCATCCATACATACATAGACCTATGCATTTAATTCTGGTTTGTTTATAACTAAGAGGAAGACACATTTATCATCAAAAACCACTAGTTATCATCAAAAAGGATGGTCACAGTTTGCTAAAAAAGAGTACCTAAAAAGCCTGCAAAGGTCTCGTAAAAGATATTGTGGACAGATGAGATGAATATTATCATGGACTAGAGTGACAAAAGTTTGGAGAAAAAAGGATCTGCCCAAGATCCACAGCATACCACCTCATCTGTGAAACATGGTGCAGGGGGTGTTAGGTTTGGGCATGTATAGTTGCCATTAGAACTTGCTAACTTGTCTTAATTGATGATTGTACCTGCTGACGGCAGCAGCAGAATGTATTCTGAAGTGCACAGAAACATCTTGTCTGCTTGAGTGCAAGCAAATGCCTCCAAATGCATTGGATGGAGCCACACCATACAATAAAACAATGACCCAAAACACTGCCATAGCAACTAGTGGAAAGATCTTGATTGGCCAAGTCAATCTTCAGATTAAAATTCAATTGAACATGCATTACATTTCCCTAATGATAAGAATTTAGGCAAAAAGACCTCAAAACAAACAACAACTAAAGATGGCTGCAGTACAGGCCTAGCAGAGCATCACCAAAGAAGATGCCCAGCGTCTGGTGAGGTTAGTGGGTTGCAGACTTCAGGCAGTTATTGTCCACTAAATACTAGTGGATTGTCCACTAAATACTAAACATGACTGCTTCATTTGGACATTTGATAAGTCTGTCCCATTACTTTTGGGTACACTGAAATAGGGGGATTATGCATAAAAAGTGGGGTAATTTCTAAATGGTGAAACCAATGTGTATACAAATACCATCAAATAAAAGCTGAGAATCTCTACTTTAACCTTGTAGTAATTGTTTAATTTCAAATCCAAACGTTTGATAAAGTTCTTCATAACCAACATCAGGGAGATGTGACCAGAGAGTGGATCCTGGCTATAAGGGCACACACTTGCCAACACACATTCTGGTGTGACATGTGCGATGTCTTATTGATCTATGTTGCTTTGGCTGTCTCCATGTGTGGATCATTGTAATCAGGGGTGGGGCTGGCCTTTTAAACACCTGTGCTTTGTTTCATTCAGGGAAAACAAAGAGATTTTTAACATTTCTTTTAAAGAGACAACACACATTTTCTGCCATGCCTCTGTCAATTGATTTGGCTTTAATCAATGGTTTCTTCTTGATGTTGTGTACATGTTTTCATGCCTATGTCACCTTTCAGAGGAAATCAAGGAACCTATCCAGATCTGATGTCGTATTAGATGAGTCAAACCCTGTCAGAACATAGTTTGCTTTTGCTAGATTCTTTTCTTTTCTTTTGTCTAGTATTGGTATACATGGTCGAAATGATGCACTCATGTTTAGTATTTGGTTGACAATACTTTGTATGCAATAACCGTCTGGGACCCATTGACCCCACCAGGTGCTGGGTATCTTCTCTGGTGATATTCTGCCAGGCCAGCCATCTTTTTGCCAGGTCTTTTTGCCCAAAATCTTACCATCAGAAAATGAAATGCATGTTCAGTAGGATTTAAATCCAAACATTGACATGGCCAGTCAAGGACTTTCCACTTTTTCGCCCTGAAAATCTCCCTAGCTCCAATGGCAGTATGTTTTGGGTCATTGTCTTACTGTATGATGAAGCGCCATCCAATGAATTTGGAAGCATTGTTTTTACTCGACCAGACAAGATATTTCTGTACACTTCAGAATACATTCTGCTGCTACTGTCAGCAGTAACATCATCAATTATGATAAGTTAGCAAGTTCTAGTGGCAGCTATACATGCCCAAACCATAGCATCCCCTCCACCATGTTTCACAGATGAGATGGTATGCTGTAAACCTTGGGCAGATCCTTTTTTCTCCAAACTTTCCTCTTGCAATCACTCTGATAATATTCATCTTATCTGTCCACAAGACTTTTTTCCACACCTCTGCAGGCTTTTTAGGTACTTCTTAGCAAACTGTAACCCGACTATCCTTTTTAAGAATAACTAGTGGTTTGCATCTTGCAGTGAAGCCTCAGCCATTTGCGATTGCTGAGCTCATCAGTGCTTGATTTTGGCAGGTCTAAGGTTTTGACTATGTTTCAGATTTTTCAGCTTTCACCATTTGTCACTTCCTTTGCTATTGTAATGTATCTAACACCTTGTCCTTTGTTGGGAATGATATTTAAGGAGAGGGACAGCGAGATATTCTTTGAGTTTTGGGTTAGGTCCATCACGGGCATCATTCTCCCGCGTTGTCCTTGACGCACGTTAACGTATGGTTAAAACTTACAGACGTATGTTGTTTTAAATTGTGTTAAATTGGTTATTTTGTTGATACTCTATTCTCATTCTTCCTATGGGCATTAATGTGATGTTGTGCGCTCGATAAAGGTTCTGTTAATCAGGGCTGGCTCTAGCCATTTTGGTGCCCAAGCATTTTTCCTTCTTTTGCATTATCAAATGTCTAAATTAAGCACTCATGTTTAGTATTTGGTCCCCAATCCTTTGTATGCAAAAGTGCAAAAGTCTGTGACCCATTGACCCAACCAGACGCTGGGTATCTTCTCTGGTAATGCTATGTTGCAGCGACTGTTGTTGTTTTTTTAGGATGTTTTGCCCTAAGTCTCCTCTTGAGCAAATGAAATGCATGTTCTATAGGATTTAAATCTGGAGACTGACTTGGCCAGTCAACAACTTTCCACTTTTTGGCCCTGAAAAATTCCCTAGTTCCTATGGCAGTATGTTTTGGGTCATTGTCCTGCTGTATGATGAAATGCTGTCCAATGAGTTTGGAGCCACTTACTTGTACTTGGACTGACAAGATGTAAATAAATGATTCTCAATTATGGTGAGCATTCTTTGGTTATCCAATGGAAGTCTTCCTTGGCCTACTAGGTAATTTGCGATTTCTGAGCTCACCAGTGCTTTCTTTCCTTTTAATGAAGTTAAATGAAGTTCCAAACTGTTGATTTTGGTAGGTTTAAGGTTTTGGCTATGTTTATTTTTTTTCTGATATTTCAGCATCATAATGGCTTCCCTGACTTTCAATAACATCTCTTTGGTCCTCATGTTGACAAGACACCAATAGCAGACTGCACAAATTATGTGACGGAACACACCTGACGAACACACTTGTCAAGCCAATTGTCCTATCACTTTTGTGTAGCCTGAAATAGGGGGATTATGCATAAAAGTGTTGGAATTTCTGAATGATAAACCAATATGTACATTATATAAAAAATAAAAATCTCTACGTTTTTATTTCAAATCCAAACAGAAGAAAAAATGCTTCACTGTCCCATTACTTACGCACGGTACTGTATAACCTTCTGTGGAAAGGGTTTTACATGGAACCCAAAAGGTTTCTTCAAAGGGACAGTGGAAGAAGAACCCTTTTTGGTTCTAGGTAGCACTTTTTCAAAGAGTGCAGGATCTGTGATGGGTCTGTCTGTCTCTATCTACGGTATATTTGCTTGAATGCCACAGCCTATTTAAGTATTGTTGCTGACCATGTGCCACAATTTACCCACCTTCTAATGGCTACTTCCAGCATGATAATGCACCATGTCACAAAGCAAAAGTCGTCTTAAACTGGTTTCATGAACATGACAATGAGTTCAGTGTTCTTCAGTGGCCTTCCTTGTCACCGGATCTGAATCCAATAGAACATCTTTGGGATGTGGCACAACGGGAGATTCACATCTTGAAAGTGCACCTGAAAAATGTGCAGGAATTGCGTGATGCAATCATGTCATCATTGACCAGAATCTCAAAGGAATCAATGTCACGAAGAATTGAGGCTGTTTTGAGAGCAAAGGGAGGCTCTACCTAGTATTAGTATAGTGTTCCTAATAAAGTGTTGGGTGAGTGTATATCTAACTATCTTTGTTTTTGCTGGTCTGTAGGATCTATGATGGCCGTCAGCCCGTCCTGTGTATCATGGACACAGCCATGATCAAAACCATCCTCATCAAGGAATGCTACTCCCTTTTCACTAACAGGAGGGTAATACGCTAAATTGAAGTTGTTGTATGGGGAAAAAAACATAAGGGCTCATTAAATAGATAATATCATTGTTATTATAGCATTATTAATATTCGGTTAATTTTGCAGTATATAATCATTGTTATTTTTCTAGAATTTCTATCTCAACGGGCCTCTGTATGACGCCGTGTTTATCGCTGAGGATGATGCATGGAGACGGATCCGCAGTGTCCTGTCTCCCTCCTTCACCAGTGGGCGGATCAAAGAGGTACAGTCCCATCTCTCCTCTCCTTCTTTTATTCATTCCAACAACACAAATAAATGAATGACTAACAACTCTGACGTGTGTGTGTGTGTTTATGTGATTTGTACTATGTGTATAGTGTGTATTCATTGTTGTTTGTTGTTGTGTGAAGCAGCAACTTTAATTGTCTAAGACAAATTTCCATCCGGGACAACAAAGTATATTTAATCTTATCTTAGATAAGTTCAGTGGTCAGATGACAGAGTTTAGAATAATAGTTCATCTTTGGAGTCACTTATTCCTTGACTATATACATAATGTATCCTGTATGAATGTATATTCTCAGGCTATATAAACATTAAAATAATTCCTGTTTCAAACAGGATATTAACCCATGTTTTGCACATATTAATCCATGTATCAATCATCATATTTTTCCATGTATCCTTCCCAACTCAGATGTTCGGGATCATGAAGCAGCACTCTGGTAATTTGGTCAGCAATCTGAAGAAGACGGCCGATAACGAAGAGCCCATTGAACTAAAAGAGTGAGTATTTCTCTCCGAGAAGATAAGGTGAATTTGTAATTTCAGTGAACTCCCCCTTTAATTTTGTGGTTGTGGTTCTGGTGGTCAAAGATTTTGTGGTTGTGTTCCAGGTTCTTTGGACCATACAGTATGGATGTGGTCGTCAGCACTTCATTCAGTGTCGACATCGACTCCCTCCACAACCCCTCTGACCCCTTTGTGACCAACATCAAGAAAATGCTCGAGTTTGACATCTTCAGCTCACTGTTCCTCACAGTCGGTACAACTGCCTCCATATAGCTTTCAGTCTCAATCATTTTGTGCTTAATAAATGAAGCTATCGATTTCATTACACTGTGGAAACACTCTATGAGACCACCAGTAGCTCTCTGTCCTTCCTGGCCTACAATCTGGCAACCAGCCCTCACATTATGACCAAGCTGCAGGAGGAGATAGACACTGTGTTTCCCAACAAGGTAACCCCTCTGCAGACTCCTATATAGTACTATTCATGTGGAACAGGAAATATGATAGTGACAGTATTTTAGAGGGTACTGATGAGTGTGTAACCCCTGTGCACTGCAGACTCCTACAGTATCTATTACTATTGCTTTGGAACAGATGGTTAGATAGGTGACAGTATTTTGCAGTGTGCTAATGTGTCTGTAGCATCCCTTTGCAGACTTCTGCCCAGTATTATTCATTTGAAACAGGAAGTAGATAGGTGTTGTTGGAATCTTCAGAATAGTTAAAAGGCCAGTACCTGAGGACCTGAGGGATCTACAGGGTATATACCTTAAAAGCATGTCTGACATGCAGTGGTGTGCGTGACCATAGAGTGATTTCTAAACTAATACAATTATCTTAAAATAAATTATAAAACGAACAGGTTATCAGTGCAGAGACTTGTATGATATGTGCTCTCCATCTGACTCGTGCTGCTGCATTCTGTATCATTTGCCAATAGCTTTCTTTGGTCGACCAGACAGGAGAGTGTTACAGTAATCAAGGCTGCTAGTAATACAAGCATGCATTTGTCATTCAGTGTCAGCCTGGGAGAGGAAAGGTTGCACCTTTACAGCTGTGTTCTGTAAAGGTCCATGTAATATTCAACCTTTTTAAAAGCTTCCTAAAGGTTGTAATGACTATCTTTAATCGGTAGCGATCAGGGAACGAGATCCCTTGAAATAAATATGTCATTTACAAACGCTGTTTTGGTTCGGAAAACACGCTTTTTAAAATGGAGTGTCCTACCTGGTTTTTGCTCGAATGACTAGTTCTGTGACATCCATATGTCCGCAATGCATTTCACCAGGAAATCAATCAAACTGTTTGACTGGTGCTACAGAGTCGATAGTTGCCCTTAGTTTGGTGTTGAAGCTGGTTAATAAATCATTATCACAGGAGGAAGCTGTTGATGGTGTACTATTCATATTAGAGAATATAGTATACACTTTGTGACAAAAAGTGATGACGTCACATAAATTTAATCATCGAAAATAATACTTGAAAATTATGTCTCCGCCCCTTTGGGGGCGGATGTGGTGGGCTGTTGAGGCTTGCCCAATGAGACGCGTGTTTCCCGGGCATAAGGTGTATATATATATATATGAGCATGGGTGAGATCTGTAGTAGTAGTTGAGGCTATATGACAGGGTCTAAAATGGCGTCTACAAGTATGATGTGGGAATTGATGGATGGTAGTGTAGTGTATGTAGAGTTTGCATCTGGAGGTGCACACCCCTATGCGGACATATACGCTTTCGAAAAAGAATCAGAGAATCGTCTGAGAATCTATTCATCAGAATTCGATACATTGAAGGCTTACATCTTGGAATTCATCCGCTACATGCAATCTGTGCACGACACACAAAGCGTGCCCCTGGAGGGTATGAAAGCTTCTATAGAGATGGGCGTGGATCTTAGAGTACCGAGCCGTAACCCGCAGGAAGCTTTTCTTGTTGACTGTTCAAGATCTCACATATGGCTGTTGGTGCGATTCCAGACAGAGGCAGAGTCTTCTGAAAGACCAAAGACGGTGATGGAGAAAGAGCGCTACTGGCCTATTAAACTGGCATTCAAAGTGGTAGACTTCTCAACCTTGAGAAATCTCCTGAAATCTATCACTGGGTTTTTCAAGCTGGAAAGTCAGAGACTGAGACTCCTCCAGCTGGCAAAAAGTCTGAACACGTGCTCAGGTAAACGGATCTCAGGCCCTTCCAGGCGTTTAACCCCTAGATCTCTGTCTGACTTAGAGTCATGCAGTCGTAATCTTTTTCCTGAAGACACGCTTGAAACAGACGGTGTTGAATCATAGTAAATCGTGCTAGACACCTCTACTACCCCGTCCTACTAGACACGCCTACTAGACACATGCCCCTTCCCCCGCCCCCTCACCTACAATCTATATAAGAAGTTTGGAAAAACGAGTTTGTGCGACAATACTTATTACTTCAACATGGCTGATTTTTTCACAGTCAACGATTTGCCTTCCTCAAGTGAAGACGAAGGCTACTCTACAGGTGGGGAATGTAAACCCCTAGAATCTCAAAATGAAGAGTCTAAGCTTCTCAGCTATCTTCCGAGCCTTTCTCAGGAATCTAGCGGCTACGATGATTTGTATAAACCGGTTCTTGAAGACTACCGGAATGCCCAGACGGACGACCTCACAAGGTGGAAAGCCCTAGAGCATCAGAGCGATTCCGAGGAGCCTATTACCCCTGTCACCTACTCACCCGCCTCGCCCGACAGCGACGCGTCAAATACTCTGTTTGAGACTCTTGAATTCCCCGTCAGAAGATATAGGCCGTATACCGGCAAGCCAACATTCGACAAAGCACCCGGTCTGTACACCCCCGGAGGTCAGGCTTCAGATTTTGCAGCCCCAGTGGCTGAAGATCATTCTGTCCTCAACGGCTATCCGACACCTCCGACTTTGCCTAGCCTGCAAGTACCAGGGTCCGCTGGGGCTCAGAACGAACCCGCTGCGGAAGCTAGCATCACTGCACAGGGGACCCCTCAGAACCCTCCCTTGGTTGATCCGATGGTTGTAGAGGTTAAAGAAATTCTAGAGAACCGGCTTCAATCTCAGCGTCAGGATGTTGATGTTTTTCTGGACACGGTGAAGGCCGGCGTTGCCATGTTGTTAACACTGGTGATAGATGAACATTTAAAAAACGAATGTTATGGGTGTAAAACCGGTCATCCAAGCCAACGTCGGCATGCATGTCTGTACCCTCTAGAGAGTGATTACTTTTTCAGCAACTTTGAGGCGTTGATGACCTCCCTGTGGACATGGAAATTTCTCCCGACTCTTATGTTTGCTCTGGAGACGGTTGGAGTAGGGGAGATAGCAACAGGCCGTATTCAAGGAGTAGCCGAGGTCTTTCTATACGGTCTGAAGTATGAAGAAAACATTCAGGGGGAACTTAAAGAGATCGTTGATGCGTATGTGGGGGTTAACAAGGACCGGGATCATATGATAGATGAACTCGTATCCTATTGGAAGCGTGTTGAAATAGTTCACACTCTCTTTTGAACTAGTCTAAACTGATCAAAAATGGGGAATGCATTCAGACTATTCTTTAACTTTTTAAATTCCGCTTCAGGTCATCCTGGGGTCAGCTCTCTTGTAAAACGGGCTATTGCTAATCGTGTTAATGATGAATCTTTATTTCAAACATGTAGCGATGTTGACATTGAACAAGTTGTCCGTTTTGAGAGGTCATTGGAAATTGTGAGAGATTGTGTGTCTTTTAACCGTTGGAAGGAATTGGTGTATATTGGTTCAAATGCCTCAGAAATTTGAAAAAACATTAGATGGAATTATTAGAGAAGTGTCTATGCATAGCTTCAAATTTAGTCATTTCATGGTGTTGTATACCTATATAATTGATGTAGCAACATATCGTTTTAAGAATGGTCTAGCATTTGATGTTGATAGGGCCCTAAATGTCTTATACACTTCTGTGGGGATGTATTAAAAACTTGTATTAATCATTCAAATGTAATGACATGTAATCATTCAGATGTAATGACTTGTAATCAATAAATAATTATGCAAAATTGACATTGTACTCAGATCTCGCATGATTGCTAGTCGTCATGACCTCAAAAAAGGCTGAGCGTGTAATGAAGAGAATATATTATGACCCTGCACACCCGGGATCTTTTGGAGGGGTAGAAAAACTTCAAAAAGCCGTCGAAGAGCAGACGGCTGAAAAAGTTAGCAGTGATCAAGTACGAGAGTGGCTGTCTGGTCAAGAGGCGTATACCTTACACAAAACGGCTAGAAAAACCTATGCTAGAAATTGTGTTTTTGCGCCACGTCCTATGTATCAATTTCAAGCGGATCTTTGCGATATGGGTGCACTGTCTGAAGACAATGATAATTTTAAATTTCTGCTTACAGTAATAGATGTATTTTCAAAAAAAGCTTATGCACGCTCTTTAAAAAACAAGACGGCCGTCGTAGTTGCGGAGGCCTTTGCAGCAGTCTTAGAGGAGAGCGGTATACCAGTTAAAATCCAAACGGATGCTGGAAAATAATTTTTTAACCGTATCTTTGAAAAACTAATGAAGAAACATAATATTCAACACTTTGCAACGGGTAGTGATTTGAAGGCGTCAGTCGTGGAACGTTTTAACCGTACGCTGAAGACAAAGATGTGGAGGTTTTTCACAGCTAAGAACACCCGCAGATATATTGATGTGATTCGGGATTTGCTTGATAGCTATAATAATAGTTATCATAGCAGTATCAAAATGAAACCTGTTGAGGTAACATCCTCCAATAGCATGCAAGTCTTTGAGAATTTATACGGGACTTTACCTCTGAACAGTATGACCCCTGTGTTTAAATTCAAAGAGGGTGACATTGTGCGGATTTCCAAATACAGGGGGATATTCGATAAAATGTACGAACAATCATTCACTGATGAATACTTTATCGTTAACGAATGTATCCCTAGACTCCCGCCCGTTTATAAATTAAGGGATATAAAAGGTGAAATTCTTACTGGCACGTTCTATGAAGCAGAACTGCAGAAGGTGAGAATCACCTCTGACACAGTCTTTCGGGTAGAAAGGATTTTAGACAAGAAAATTCAAAATGGCCGGAAGATGGTTTTAGTCCACTGGCAAGGTTGGCCTAGTCAGTTTGACTCATGGCTGCTGGCTAAAGAGGTCATGGAGCTCGGGAGGAAGAAAAACAAGAAGCCAAACTAGAAGAAGCAAGGATGGAGGAGCGAGAATCTTTCTATGTGACTCTCCCTTCAAATGCATGTCACAGCGTTTACCCTAGCAATAACAGTTCAAATTATACGATAACGCTGTCTCAGCCTATAGAGTTACATGGACCTTATGAGGTGGCGTTAGCAGAGATAATGTACTGTCATACCTGGAATAATATTTTAAGTTTAGAAGATACCTATGACCTGAAAGACCATTCGAGACCGAGGGACCCTCCAAACCACCTGAAAATCCCTACAGGTCATTATGACAATATCGAGGCGCTAGTGAAGGAGATAAATACCGTATTTAAGAAACAAAAAACAGATCTACATTTACATTACTGTTCTATACATAAAATAATTTCTATATTAGGACCTGACAAATATTCTCTCAGGTTCAAGGCTCCACTAGCCTACATGCTAGGGTTTGAACCCGACGCTTGGACACGGTCGGGTGGAAAACCGTTGAGTAAATACCTCAGCGATATTAATGCGGGGCAGTATAATTTTTTCGTCTATACGAATATCGTGGAAGCACAGCATATTGGTGACTATGCGGTTCCTCTTCTAAGAATCGTTAAAAAAGAAGGATCTTACGGGGATGTAATCACTCTCTCCTACAGCAGGCTACACTACGTTACTGTTAATAAACAGCGCATACAGGATATACAGATTGAGCTAAAAACGGATTTAAACAAGCCGATTCGATTCACATACGGGAAGACAATTTGCAAGGTGCACTTTAAACCCAAGTCTCTCATCTGAATCTATAGAACAAAGCAAAAACAGCAGCAAAAATAAAAAAATAAATGGATTCACAAAGATTTGTGAATTATTACGTAAACCAAACAGGTCGCGGCAGTCTAAGTGGGTTTGTAGGTACTCCTGTGCAATATGGTCGAGGTTTAGGGTCTATCTTAAGTAGGGCGTTCAGATTTGTCCTACCGTTTCTTAAGCGAGGGGCATATATAGTTAAACCGCATTTGAAAACAGCAGTGAAGGGGATAACATCTGACGTTGTGGGGGCCGTAACACGTCATATCGCCGATCGCGCCAGCAGGTCTCAGGAAGGATCAGGAATAGGACGCCTCGCCAGAGGAAGAAGAAGAAAAAGATCTGTGGCATTGTTAGAGCATCGCACCTCTAAGAAACGCATATCAAAAAAACCCAGAAAGTCTAAAAAACAAAGTGACGGAAATATATTCTAAAAATAATAAGAATAAGAATAAGAAGAATGTCTCTTGTACATCATCTCTCAGCAGAGTGCACCAAATCGGAACTTGACCTTTTTGCACCGCCCATGACCCAATTGTCTATAGAACAAAGCGGTTACGTGGAGATCCATCCTCTAAACTCTATTGTGGATCAAGAGGTTCTGGATTTTCAGATATCAGGAAGTGGAAGTGCATATCTAGATCTAAACTCAACATTGCTATATCTACGACCCAAGATTACCAAGGCTGATGGAACAGATCTGGCGGGCGGTGATAATTGTGGAATAATACAATACCCCTTAAATACTATATTCTCCCAGGTAGATGTTAGTCTAAATGATGTTCTCATTAGCTCATCGTCCGCTACACATCCTTACAGATCTATTATTGAAACTCTGCTCAACTTTTCAAAAGAAACCTTGGAGAGTCAGTTTTCCGCGGGGCTATGGTACAAAGATGAAGGTGTAGATTTGGACTCTGTATCTATTGCCGCTGATGGTCCTAACACAGGACTTGTTAAGCGCGCGAGCTTCTGTCGAGGTTCACGCGCATTCGAACTAATGGGGCCTCTACACAGTGACATATTTTTCTCCGAAAGACTCTTGTTAAACAATGTCGATGTTCGTTTGAAACTGGTGAAAGCCAAAAGTGCTTTTACACTGGTGTCAGCTGCTGACCAGGAGTATGCATTAAAAATCCTATCTGCAAGTATTTTTGCGAAAAAAGTACAGGTTTCACCCGATGTCATGTTAGGACATTCGGCTGCTCTGATGAAATCCAATGCGTTATACCCTATAAGCCGGGTAGTCGTTAAGAATTATTAGATTAGATTAGATTCAACTTTATTGTCATTGTGCAGAGTACAAGTACAGAGACAACGAAATGCAGTTAGCGTCTAACCAGAAGTGCAAAATAGCAGAAAGTGCAATGAACAGTATTTACAGGTAGTGCAATATACAATATACATTATACAATCCCTAGAGGCTCCCGGGTGTGCGCGCAAGACAATTTATATTTAGGGAGGCTCCCTAAATATATAGTAGCGGGATTAGTTGATCATCGAGCTTTCGTAGGCGCAAGAGATAAGAACCCATTCAGATTCCATCACTCGGATCTTGAATATCTCAGTCTCAGTGTAAATTCACGCTTTATCCCCGCAAAACCCTACCAACCCCACTTTGACACCCATCAGAGTGTTCGAGAATTTTACAACTTATATGTGGGTACAAACCGACATATCAGAGACTCTCCGCTCTGCATCAACCGTGACAACTTTGAAAATGGATACTCGCTGTTCCTGTTCAATTTGTCAAGGGATGATGAATTAGACAGCGAGGCTCTCTCACCCTCGGTGCATGGCACATGTCGTCTGGATTTAAGATTCAGAATAGAGATAAACTCAAAGCGTCAAGTCCTGATCGACTATTAAAAAAAAAGTGGAAACCTTTAAACCTGATAAAAGGATGGATAACCATCAGCTGGAGTCTATATTAAAGCCAATTTTAGGTGATGCTTTTGCAGGTGTTTGGCCTAGTGATTTACTACCCTCCAAGATAGCTAGACGCCCCAGCTATCTAGTCGTTAACACGCACGATCAGAACCGAGAAGGCGAACATTGGGTGGGTATGATTATCGAAGCTGAACCTGACAAGGCAACATTTTTTGATTCATATGCAAATCCTCCAGATCACAGATTCTACCCTGAAGCGCTTATGCGTTTTCTATCAAGGAATGCTCAAGAAATACTCTATAACAAACAGAAGGTTCAAGATGATTATTCAACGACTTGCGGAGCCCATGTAGTATTCTACCTATGTCATCGATTTAAAGGACTCTCCTTTCAAGAAACAATGCGATTGTATTCTGATCATTTAAAAAAGAATGATGTTATGGTCAGCAAGTTTGTCAAGAAATATGCTAAATGTATTTCACGGGTGAAGACTGTTAAAATGTATAATCAGAATGCCTGCTCTTTAAAACTGTTTAAAGAGTGTTATAATTGTCATGAATGAATACTCTTTTCGGACATATATTAATTTCAATAAATCATTTTATTGATTAAAACATCATACAGTCTGTTTGAATTCATTTTTTTCGATTGAAATCTAACCATCTAGGATGGATGGGTGTAGAGAGTTGCCATTCGGTGGGGGTTGACCATTCAGAGTCTGCAGATGTAGCCATCTGTAACATGTCCATTGGGGTTTTAGAAGGGGTCCTGGCGTAAGACATGTCTAATAATAATGATGTTGACAATGGAGATTTTTTTTTTTTTCTCCACGGTTTCTCTTGCTGTGACGTATCTGAGGAATTGATTCACTCGCGGTTTTGGAGGGTTTAAGTCGTAATTGCTGGCGAGCGTGGGTGTTCGTAACCGTTGTGATTGGAATATTTAATTCAGAAATTGTATTTAAAAAAACATCCCAGCCTCGCGGTAGAGTTCCGGAATGGAACCGACGGTTTGACAGCGTCTTCATCAAATCGAAAATATGAGATCCTTTAATAGGGGTATCCTGGACAATTATCTCGCCTGAACGATTCCATCTTAGAAGGTTTGATTGACGAAGCTTCTGCAGAATGTAGGCGGCGTTTTTTCGATTGCGAGAACCTATATTCTCCAAAATCTCATCCTCCAGGTTGTCTGAAGCTTCTTCCTCCTCCCCCACTCTTATGTAGCCCTCATCCCCTTCACCTGATTTCTCAGAGGGTTTGTCAGGTAGTTTAAAAACGATTTCGCGATCTTGAGTCGCCCCCTTGCGGTGCAAGGTTAGATATTTATCGAGTAAATCATTGAACTGCTTGGCTTTTGTATGCGAGTCAACACTTGTCTGTTTCAGAACTCGTTCCATATTGTTTTGCAAGACATGTTGGGCTCGCTCACCAATGCTCTGTGAACTCTTTTGGGTTAAATTATCCAGCTGTTGTGGAGAAATCATGTACATTTTATTAAACGCAGCCATGCCCAGAGTGTCTATGACTATCTCTGACGAGAGAACAGACTAGTTATAAATGGTATTGCGGTCGCTAATAATGGCAATAGGAAGCCCCCCGATTGCGTCAGCACTTTCCGCTTGTGTTTAAATCCGGTTTTACGCTGGGCAAAAAGCTTGATAAATTTTTTCTGTTTTTTTAATTTAGTGAACTGTATGTATGTTTCCCTTCAATATGTTTAATGCAATCTCACACAGGGCTAGTATGAGATCTTCCGACCCTCTACATAGAAAACTTCTTCTCTCAGAGGGTTTTAGAGCGAGCAAAGCTTTTAAAATGGGAAGGTTTCTTTTCATCCGTTGAGACATTGTTTATTTATTTAAAAAGTCTCTTGTCACTTTTTAGTTTGATAGACCACCGGCCACTCTCCAGGGAGTATTCCACTCCTCAATCTTAGGGGTTCTGGACAATTAGGACGCAGGTCAACGATTAAATATGTATACGGTTCCCTTGTAGCATCTTCATAACTTTCTAAAAAGAATTTTTTCAGGCCGGGATACATTTGTTGAGCTAAGACCCGGATCTGCATTTTATCACGTGGTGATTTAAACAGCACCATGTAATTAGTGTTTAAACTAATCGTGCGCGAATGTTTCCCTTGATTAAACAAATTCTGAAGCAGATAAAATACGCTCAATTTTTTATGATGTCGATATTCTGTGAACGCTTTCATTAATTCTTCATGATTGCCACCCACATCCATGGAGTCATCTACCACTAAAAGATTGTGTTGGTTCCGTGGGAATAGATTTTCATCATTAAAGTTTGCGGGAATACCTTCTATAAATTCGATATTGACATTTTGACTGAGCTCGTCATACATTGGCTGGTATGAAGAGTATGCCCAGATTATACGAGCCGGCACTTTTGAAAATGTACTCTCCATGTTTTCAAGTAATTGTTTTACAAAAAAAGTTTTACCTGAGCCACTAGGCCCCACTATTAGCATGCTACATGGCATTTGGAATGCCAGATCGACAGTCACATCCATTCTTACAACTGTACTAAAACAGACTAACCGCATGGTTAACGATGAACCCTGATTATATCCATCCCAGAATATGTAAAAAACGATGAGGTGGGGTGACGTATGAATAAGAATTTAATGAGATATACATTTTTCAAATACAATAAAACAGCATTAGGATACTTCGTAGAATACATTGTAGAATACATTGTAGAATACATTTTTCAAACACGATAAAACAACATTAGGATACTTCGTAGAATACATTGCAGAATACATTGCAGAATACATTTTTCAAACACAATAAAACCCTCATTAGGACACTTTGTAGAATACATTGCAGAATACATTTTTCAAACACAATAAAACCCTCATTAGGACACTTTGTAGAATACAATGCAGAATACATTTTTCAAACACAATAAAACCCCCATTAGGACACTTTGTAGAATACACTGTAGAATACATTTTTCAAACACAATAAAACACCATTAGGACACTTTGTAGAATACACTGTAGAATAAATTTTTTCAAACACAATAAAACATCATTAGGACACTTTGTAGAATACACTGTAGAATACATTTTTTCAAATACTATAAAACATCATTAGGATACATTGTGAACACAGGCTATTGTGAACCCAGGTAATAACAGATGATAACCGGTAATAACAACTCAGTAACCAAACGGCAATGTTCTACCCGAGGGGAGAAGGCGTCTCTTATCAAAAACAACAGAAAAGTTGATAACTTGATGTTTATTAGCGAGCGAAAAAGCTTTGATATCACGTTTAATTCTATTGTAACGGGCAGGGATCTCGCGTCGCGTGTTAGGATCTATAATATAGTCTTCTACCAGATCAGTCAAATTATTAAAGTTAAGTTTTTTACAATTTTCATAATTCTGGATAAAACCTTTGACTTTCAAACACACCTTTCCTTGCTGGGTGAGAAAGCCGTAGGATTTCGGACCCGCTGCGGTCCACTCACAAATATAATCATCAGCCGCTAATTCCGATGTCAAATCACCTAGATAATTGCCTGTCGGAGGGGTGTAAAGATCTTCAGGGGTGGAGAGGTAAACGATTGAGTCGGTGTCATAGTATAGTACTCGCTCTTGCAATAAATGTAACTGTTTGTATAATACACCTCTCGCATATGCTGTCGTAAACGCCGCTAAAAAAATATTTGATTCGCCGGGTGGTAAGACACACCTGGAATTATGACGCCATTGAATGATTGCAATATCATTATTTATGAAATGGAACTGGCTTATATCATACTTACTGCTAAAGAGGTACTGAAAAAACTCTTTGGGTTCTTTCACGATACTGGTTGTAAGTTGATTAGATCTTTGAGCCATTTTTCCCCAGAGGGAATTAAGTAAAAGTTTTGCGATCTGACGCTTTGCGGCATTGTACACAATTTTATGCGGGTCAAGTTGGATACCTTGATTCTCTCTATAATCGTTTATATAAGCCTGTTTACTAACCTCGTCTGTAGCATCATCAGGATACCCCGAGGCCTCCTGCTTCTGCTTAAGGAATGTATGGATGTAATCTTTAAACAATTTATCGGATCTCTGTTCAAAATGCCAGACCTCATAAATTTCAGCTATAATGTAACCTCTTTTTTGAGCTTCTAATAACTCAATGCTAACCCATACGCCTTGAAGCGCTCTCTCATCCAGAGAATGCAAACAATCCGAGGTTTGGTTATTCTCAATCCCACATGTTCGACAGAGTGTAAAAAGCAATTTACCTTCGTCATTTTTCATAGGTAGCACAGGGAAAAACAAACACCTCGGCGGGTGAACTTTAGCATGTATAAAGCCAAAGTAATTTTCAACCGGTTTAAAATCTTTCCTGATTATAACCGGGTGACCAATTGGATATTCAAACTCTGCATTACAGTACGGATATAAGCTGGTAAAATCGACATATTGAATGGTCTGCCCTTGTTCAATTTTGCGTCTTAAGACAATAGCCTCCGTCCTGCCTCCAAATAGCGCGGCCCGAGGATTTAAAGGGCTAGGCTCCCGGTATCTCTCTAGGAATAATTTAACAGAAGGTTGCTGTTGTTTCATCGAATTCCATGTATGTTCCCATATAACCTCTGTTTTCAGCTTAAACTCTGTTTCTAACCGAGTTAGCCTTTTCAGAGTGTTAGAGTACATCACCCCAAACTCTAATCCTGTAAGCGGCGATATGTCATGAGGGTTATAACAAGTCGGACAACCATGAAAATAACATCCATAGAATTCTAATGCTGTTTTCACACCATTTATTACGGCATATCCATCGACATGAAGAGGGCCAAAACAACGTTCACCCTGCGGTGTTAATGCATGTTCAATGTCTATGCAGCGTGAAAACGCTAGATACTCAAGCCACTGTATCGAAGCATGGGAATAGGCCTTGAATTGTCGTCTGTAGTTGTTAGCATCGGGTAATGCGATTGTGTTTTTGATTAAGAAGTTGGTTTGAAAAACAGCTAAAGCTGCTGACGCAATTGTCACGCTCGCAAAAGGATCGCATTGAGTTGTCTTTATAAATTCATTGCGGAAATTGGTGGCACCTTCGGCTAAAATCTCCACATCATTCTGACAATAAGCCTTTAACTCGGTTAAAAAGTCAAATTCCTGATCTTTTACTGTGTTATACCACTTAAAGAAACTGTTTCTCTGCTCTACAGACATCTCATCACACCCGTACATTTCAGCAGCTGGATATCGACCCTTGTACTTATTTAACATTTTTGAATAATCTGTCATTTTATGAGGGAAATATCCCTTTTTCGATTCAGTTTGACATCCTAGCGCTTTTGGAAACTGTCTTAAGGGGATGGGGATGAAGGAATATGTGTCAATGAATTTGAGCCGGAATTGTTTATCAATAATGAGTATGATTTTACTCCCTTGGGCTATGACGAACGGTGTTATCCCCTGTTTTACATATGCCTCTAAAATTAGATAACTGTCATAACCTTTGCTATAATGGGCTAAGAACACTGTGCCTTTGAATTTGTTTTGACGGTAATGCAATAAAAACTCTAGAGCACAATTAGGACCCTGGGCACACCATCGAGCCCCTTGCAGGGATTGTGTAGCCACATAGACAGGGATATGTGTTCCAGTTGTCTGGCTTGATTCAAAATCATAAAATACCAGCTTCTGATTAATCCTCTCCTCTGCTACACTAGGTTTAGATTGCATGTAACATTGATGAATATCCACGCCCTCTGACACTTCTTCAGAAGTCTGAACAGCTGACAAAGATGGGGGTTTAGCGGGCTGAAGGTATTGTTTACAGATGTGACAAACTTTAATTGAACAGACATGGGGTTTAGAGTCTATGAGGTTTATACGGTATGTAAATCCACATTTAAGGCATTTCTTATTTATTTGACAATTGCTAGCCATCTTTTTAGCTTTTGGGTGCCATCTGCACACCTTATGCATCCTATAACACACACTATTTGAACAGTTACGATTGCAATCATTACAATGGACTTTTTGAAATGCAGCTTGTTGTTTACAGTCTGAAAGACAGACGTTGCAAGCTTTTTCGCAATAGTGTCCGCCTTCTCTACTATACCCCGTGTAACAATGAATACAGAAAAATGCACAGCCAAGGAAGCCTTTAACATTTTTCATCCCGTAAAAATGATTGTCATGCAAAAGCATGTAACGGATTGTCTCTGACTCTGTTTCAGTATGGAACGTAATCAGATTAACTCTATCTGAGGCTCTGTAAAAAATAACGATTTTACAGTTTAACAGCTGTTCAAATTTGATCACATCTTCGAATGTGGTCCTATCATTAGGCCCTAGCCCGGCTTCGACATGAATATTGTAACCCTCCCTCCCAGCCTCTTCAATGGTTAAACCGGGATTAGCAAGTAGAGCTAGGTTTATTCCAAAGCATGCATGGTTCTGATTTGGAATTACAAATAAATGTTTGCTTTTTTTTTTTAGGGTCTCCGTAATAAATAATGTATTAATTTTCCGTCTACCCGAACCTCCCGGAGCCCTCACAAAGTTCACAGAAAGGTCGATTCCGGAACCACTGAAAATAGCCATGTTAGACTGAACAAGGCGGTCAAGAATTTGGTTGAAATCTGTTAGCCTACCTTCACCGTAACGCACAGTCATTGAGACGTCATCTTGTAAGCTATCAGCTCGTAAATTGAGCTGAATAATATCGCGAGGGTTTACACCAACTCTTTCGATTATCGCAGACATTCGGTTCTGAAAACCATTTACTACAGCGTGGTAAAACTCTCCAAAATTAGGGTTGGTATGTGCCCTATCTGGCATTGGGAAATTTAAAAATGATCTCACCTCAACATTATTGAAGCTATCTCTGTTTATTACCTGCATGCCATCAGGTGTGTCAAAAGAGACTCGGTCAATTTCCATACGCTCCGCAAAATCCTCCCCGTTACCTCCATTACAGGACGGTACAGACACTCCGGCTTCACCCTCCTCTGGTAATTGCTGGTTGTTATTACCCATTACATTATCATTAATTTCTCCATCTCCAACACCTCCACCGCTCCCGTGTTGAGTTTCAACATCGTTGAGGGCTTGACAACATACATTATCAGCGGGACTCCAGGGGGTCTCATAGTCAGTTATCTGGGAAAGGGGTATTGGAGTCCAGGGGGACTCATAGTCAGTTATCTGGGAAAGGGGTATAGGACTCCAATCCATGTCCATATCACGACTGGGCTCCATAACATCCTCTGTCGAATCAGCCCCTTCCCCCATACAGGTAGGCGACGGAAGCGTGTCAGATAAAGGATATCTATAAGCGGCGAGTATATCATCTAACGCCTCCTCGGTCGGGAGGAAGTAGTGCTCCTGAGGCCTGTTTACAGGGACATCGGGAAGCATCTGATGTATTGGACGGTCTACAGGATCAAACTCTCTAACAACACTAGACGTATTAAGATCATTGACCATTTGCCTGAGGTCATGAGGAATATCATGATGATTAACCCTGTCTGATTCAGCCATTTTAAAAAAAAATTTTTTTTAATTATTATTATTATTATAATTTTTTTTTTTATATTATTAATTTGAATGAAACTGTGACTTTTTAAGCAGTAAACAGACGTCTTGCGATACGTTTCAATACGCCTGTACGCCTTCGTATCTGTCTAAGCCTACTACGGCGATCAACAGGGTGTGCTATATTTCTGGATCTCACACGTAACAACCGGGCCGTATGCAATCTCATTTCAATGCTGATCAAACTCTGCTCAAAATCTAGACTATTCACAGAATCGGTCTCTGAATCCTCATCTTCATCAGACACTTCTGCTAGAGCCAGACCTTCATCAAGACCTTCATAATAAGCTGAGAGAACCGCATCAGGGCGACCACCATCGTCATGCGTATCTTGACTGGGGACGGGAGACAGTTGAACATCATCATCATCATAAAAACCTTGGCGATTCTCCTCAAGATGGTTCAGTCCAGGCAGCTGCGCATCCTCGCTGTGGAGAGAAGCTTGTGGTGACGTCGGCAAATACGCCTCACTGTCGCTCTCAGCCGATTGGAACAGCCTGAATGTATCACGTGGTCCAGAATCTTCAACGTTGTAACCCTCTGGTTCCATTGTAAAAAGAAGAGAAGCAGGTTACAGATAGTTTTTATTTAATTATGTATTTAATAATTTGTTGATTTATTTATTTATTTATTTATTTAACATACCTGCAGCATCCCTCCAGGGACGATATGGAGAAACACGTGCTATTTGACGTTCACGATGAGGTGACGATTGAAGACTTGAAGAGTCAATTGTTTGATCTGGAAAGATTAAAGATTACCTCTCTTACAGAAACCCTCCCTTACACCCTCTGGATGGGAAACCCCATAGGAAAAACTTACGTACATCTTCCATGGCTGAGAGAGTGAGAGATTGGTCAGATTCAGCTGTCCCAAGTCTTCGGCCCTTTGTGACCAGCTCTCAGGGTCCCATATATATACATCTTTTTGTCCGGGAAACACATGCTCTTATCAGAGGCAAACTTTAGCAGGACCTCGGTCGGTCTTCAGACAGTTCAGGGCCCTGTGATTCCCCATAATCCAACCAATCCATTCTCACGGTTCTACATCCTATGGGGGTGACCCCTTCCTCATAAAAATGTCAAGATGCTACAACTAATTTTACAAACAACAGAACACCTTAGCCTCACACCCAACGTCTCATGGATCAATAAACACCCTTCCATTTCCCCCACCCTCCATGTAGACGCCATTTTAGACAATGTCATACAGCCACAACTACTACTACTACAGATCTCACACATGGGTCATATATATACACCTTTTTTGCCCGGGAAACACGTGATCTTATCAACGTCACGTCCGTGGCACGGGTCAGACCCACGTTTGAAACTAAACATTTTTAAAAATTGAACCTTTTTTTTTTTTTTTTTTAAGCCCCCCTTTTACCAACCCTAACCCTTCATTATTGAACACAATACTAGCACTAGAGTAGCAGCCTAGCCATTTTTTAATTGCCTTTTTTTTTAATTGCACATTTTAACCCCCAGTATTGAAGTTTTATTTTAAGCCTCATATGCAATTTTGACATAGCTGCCTGTATGCAGCATAAAGTCATCACCATCCCATCCCAACAGCCCTTATCAGTGACAAACTTTAGCTGAACCCCCGATGGTTCTTCAGACAGTTCAGGGACCCCTGGGGCCCCCCCTCCCCCCTAATCCATTCAATCCATTCTCACGGTTCTATAGCGCACGAGGGTGACCATATCCTCATAAAAATGTCATGTTCCGACAAACCCCAGAACACCTTAGACTCTCACCCACGTCTCATAGGGCAATAAACACCCTTCCAATTCCCCCTCCATCCTTGTAGAAGCCATTTTAGACACTGTCATATAGCCACAACTACTACTACAGATCTCACACAGGATCATATATATATATATATATATATATATATATATATATATATATATATATATACACCTTTTGCCCGGGAAACACGTGATCTTATCAACGTCACGTCCGTGACACTGGGGCAGACCCTCGTTTGAAACTAAACATTTTTAAAAAATGAACCTTTTTTTTAAGACCCCTTTTATTAACCCTAACTCTTCATTATTGAACACAATACTAGCACTAGAGTAGCAGCCTAACCATTTTTTAATTGCACATTTTAACCCCCAGTATTGAAGTTTTATTTTAAGCCTCATATGCAATTTTGACATAGATGCCTGTATGCCCCATAAAGTCATCACCACCCCTCCCAACACCCCTTATCAATGACAAACTTTAGCTGAACCCCCGATGGTTCTTCAGACAGTTCAGGGCCCCCAGGGGCCCCCACCCCTCCCCCCTAACACATACATTCCATTCTCACGGTTCTACATCCTACGGGGGTGACCACATCCTCATAAAAATGTCAAATTCCGACAAACACCAGAACACCTTTAGCCTCTCCCCCCACGTCTCATTGGACCAGCATCAACAGCCCACCACATCCGCCCCCCAAAGGGGCGGGGACATAATTTTCAAGTATTATTTTCGATGATTAAATTTATGTGACGTCATCACTTTTTGTCACAAAGTGTATACTATATTCTCTCAGAGCATCACCAAAGGAGATGCTCAGCGTCTGGTAGGGTTAGTGGGTTGCAGACTTCAGGCAGTTATTGTCCACTAAATACTAGTGGATTGTCCACTAAATACTAAACATGACTGCTTCATTTGGACATTTGATAAGTCTGTACCATTACTTTTGGGTACACTGAAATAGGGGGACTATGCATAAAAAGTGGGGTAATTTTTGAATGGTGAAACCAATGTGTACACAAATACCATCAAATAAAAGCTAAAAATCTCTACTTTAACCTTGTAGTAATTGTTTAATTTCAAATCCAAACGTTTGGAGTATAGAGCCGAAAGAACAAAAAAAAAATTGTTGTCTCATTACTTACACAGGCAGGGGTTTGGGAAAGTGAACAACATTTGACGGTGAATACATACTGTATGTCAAACCCCAGCCTGACCACTCCGTTCTTCCACCTCGGCTGGCCACCTCTAAGAGGATGCAGTGGTCGCGCTAGTTGGTCACGGCTTTTCACTGTCTTGGCGCCCCGGTGGTGGAACGAGCTTCCCAGTGCGGTCAGGACTGCAGAGTCACTACCTATCTTCTGCCGTAGATAGAAGACCCATCTCTTCAGGCTACATCTGGACTGTCCCTCCTAAAGACCTCTTCACCTTCCACTACCCACCTGTACAGTTCCTCTACTGTAAAGCATTTTTAAAAAGCATTGTGACTGCCAATGGCCCCTGGTCCTAGCATAGTTTTGTTTTTCTTATGATGACTGATGTATAGATGATTCACTTACTTGAGACAAATGTACTTGTTGTAAGTTGCTTTGGATAAAAACATCTACTAAATGTCAAAAATGTAAATGTAAATGTGATGAAAATGGGTGAAGTGTCTAGCCCCAAATTTACAAAAAATGGTTAGGGCATAAACCCAATATTTTCATGTTTTATTAATTTTTCCAGAGAACAGATTGGTGTTGAATTGTGGGATATATGAAGCATTGCCCCTTTTAAAAGGCTACCCATTTTTAATTGGCAATTATGGCACTTGAAAGTAGCCAAATATCCCTCTGATAAAAAAAACAACCTAAAAACTTGACATCAAAGATGAGCATGGAAATTAACAGGCCATGTAGCAATTAAGTTTGTTTTATTTTCTAGTGCATGAGGTTATTCGCAGGTTACCTAAATGTTAACCTCGTCCCCAGGCTATTGCTCACAGCGCATATAAGTCTGGAATAACGACGACTCAAACCTGGCCGTAGGGTGGTTACTGATTAAAGTATTTGTTATTATTTGATTTCAGCTAATCACACGGCTGCAAGGTGTAGCTTTTTATCAGAAATGTGTGGAATGTGCTGTGGAAGATGATTGATGCGAGGTAAAGCCCATGGCTATGCCCCGTCCCCATTTTTGACGCTCTTGCTCTTGGCTTAATGAAGGCCAATGAAGTTTAACGCATTGGTCCAACAGACCTTTTGGGCATTTGGGCAGAAGTGTCTGGGAACGAGACTACTTAAATCTTAACATAATATTAACATAATCTTCAGCAGTACATGCTAAGCACAGTGTATCTATGAGAAGATATTCAGCACTTTGCTCGTACAAAAGTCCTACAATTCCGAAGAGAGTATAAACCAAGGCAATAATTAATATTAAATACATTTAACTACATTCATAAAGTTCTTCATAACCAACATCAGGGAGATGTGACCAGAGAGGTTGTGAGTGGATCCTGGCTATAAGGGCACACTCTTGCCAACACAGATTCTGGTGTGACATGTGGGATGTCTTATTGATCTATGTTGCTTTGGCTGTCTCCACGTGTGGATCATTGTAATCAGGGGTGGGGCTGGCCTTTTAAACACCTGTGCTTTGTTTCATTCAGGGAAAAAAGAGATTTTTAACATTTCTTTTAAAGAGACAACACACATTTTCTGCCATGCCTCTATCAATTGATTTGGCTTTAATCAATGGTTTCTTCTTGATGTTGTGTACATGTTTTCATGCCTATGTCACCTTTCAGAGGAAATCAAGGAACCTATCCAGATCTGATGTCGTATTAGATGAGTCAAACCCTGTCAGAACATAGTTTGCTTTTGCTAGATTATTTTCTTTTTATTGGTATACATGGTCGAAATTATGCACTCATATTTAGTATTTGGTCGACACTACTTTGTATGCAAACCGTCTGGGACCCATTGACCCCACCAGGTGCTGGGTATTTTTTCTGGTGATATTCTGCCAGGCCAGCCATCTTCAGTTTTTGAGGTCTTTTTGTCCATAATCTTACCATCAGAAAATGAAATGCATGTTCAATAGGATTTAAATCCAAAGATTGACATGGCCAGTCAAGAACTTTCCACTTTTTCGCCCTGAAAATCTCCCTAGTTCCAATGGCAGTATGTTTTGGGTCATTGTCTTACTGTTTGATGAAGCGCCATCCAACGAATTTGGAAGCATTGCTTTTACTCGACCAGACAAGATGTTTCTGTACACTTCAGAATATATTCTGCTGCTGCTGTCAGCAGTACCATCATCAATTATGATAAGTTAGCAAGTTCTAGTGGCAGCTATACATGCCCAAACCATAGCATCCCCTCCACCATGTTTCACAGATGAGATGGTATGCTGTAAACCTTGGGCAGATCCTTTTTTCTCCAAACTTTCCTCTAGCAATCACTCTGATAATATTCACCTTATCTGTCCACAAGACTTTTTTCCACACCTCTGCAGGCTTTTTAGGTACTTCTTAGCAAACTGTAACCCGACTATCCTTTTTAAGGATAACTAGTGGTTTGCATCTTGCAGTAAAGCCTCAGCCATTTGCGATTGCTGAGCTCATCAGTGCTTGATTTTGGCAAGCCTAAGGTTTTGACTATGTTTCAGATTTTTCAGCTTTCACCATTTGTCAATTGCTTTGCTATTGTAATGTATCTCACACCTTGTCCTTTGTTGGGAATGATATTTAAGGAGAGGGACAGCGAGATATTCTTTGAGTTTTGGGTTAGGCCCATCACGGGCATCATTCTCCCGCGTTGGGGAAAAATAAAAATCTCTAAGTTTTTATTTCAAATCCAAAAAGAAGAAAAAATGCTTCACTGTCCCATTACTTACGCACGGTACTGTATAACCTTTTGTGGAAAGGGTTCTACATGGAACCCAAAAGGTTTCTTCAAAGGGACAGTGGAAGAAGAACCCTTTTTGGTTCTAGGTAGCACTTTTTTTCTAAGAGTGCAGGATCTGTGATGGGTCTGTCTGTCTCTATCCACGGTATATTTGCTTGAATGCCACAGCCTATTTAAGTATTGTTGCTGACCATGTGCATCCCTTCATGGCCACAATTGACCCATCTTCTAATGGCTACTGCCAGCATGATAATGCACCATGTCACAAAGCAAAAGTCGTCTTAAACTGGTTTCATGAACATGACAATGAGTTCAGTGTTCTTCAGTGGCCTTCCCAGGATCTGAATCCAATAGAACACCTTTGGGATGTGGTAGAACAGGAGATTCACATCTTGAAAGTGAACCTGAAAAATCTGCAGGAATTGAGTAATGCAATCATGTCATCATGGACTAGAATCTCAAAGGAATGTTTCCAACATCTTGTGGAATCAATGCCATGAAGAATTTAGGCTGTTTTGAGAGCAAAGGGAGGCCCTACCCAGTATTAGTATAGTGTTCCTCATAAAGTGCTCTGTGAGTGTATATCTAACTATCTTTGTTTTTGCTGGTCTGTAGGATCTATGATGGCCGTCAGCCCATCCTGTGTATCATGGACACAGCTATGATCAAAACCATCCTCATCAAGGAATGCTACTCCCTTTTCACTAACAGGAGGGTAATACGCTAAATTGAAGTTGTTGTATGGGAAAAAAAACATAAGGGCTCCTTAAATAGATAATATCATTGTTATTATAGCATTATTAATATTAGGTTAATCTTGCAGTATATAATAATTATTATTTTTCTAGAATTTCTATCTCAACGGGCCTCTGTATGACGCCGTGTTTATCGCTGAGGATGATGCATGGAGACGGATCCGCAGTGTCCTGTCTCCCTCCTTCACCAGTGGGCGGATCAAAGAGGTACAGTCCCATCTCTCCTCTCCTTCTTTCATTCATTCCTTTATACAACACAAATAAATGAATGACTAACAACTCTGACGCGTGTGTGTGTGTGTGTGTGTGTGTGTGTGTGTGTGTGAGAGAGTGTGTGTGTGATTTGTACTATGTGTATAGTGTGTATTCATTGTTGTTTGTTGTTGTGTGAAGCAGCAACTTTAATTAATTAATCCAAGACAAATTTTCATCCGGGACAATAAAGTATATTTGATCTTAACTTCGATAAGTTCAGTGGTCAGATGACAGAGTATAGAATAATAGTTCATCTTTGGAGTCACTTATTCCTTGACTATATACATAATGTATCCTGTATGAATGTATATTCTCAGGCTATATAAACATTTAAATAATTCCTGTTTCAAACATGATATTAACCCATGTTTTGCACATATTAATCCATGTATCAATCATGATATTTGTCCATGTATCCTTCCCAACTCAGATGTTCGGGATCATGAAGCAGCACTCTGGTAATTTGGTCAGCAATCTGAAGAAGACGGCCGATAACGATGAGCCCATTGAACTAAAAGAGTGAGTATTTATCTCCGAGACGATAAGGTGAATTTGTCAGTGAACTCCCCCTTTAATTTTGTGGTTGTGGTTCTGGTGGTCAGAGATTGTGTGGTTGTGTTCCAGGTTCTTTGGACCATAGTATGGATGTGGTCGTCAGCACTTCATTCAGTGTTGACATCGACTTCCTCCACAACCCCTCCTACCCCTTTGTGACCAACATCAAGAAAATGCTCAAGTTTCAAATCTTCAGCCCACTGTTCCTCACAGTCGGTACAACTGCCCCCATATAACTTTCAATCTAAATTATTTTGTGTTTAATAAATGAAGCTATCGATTTCATTGATTAGACTGACATAAACCACACTGCCAATGGTTTGCGCTCTACTCATTTGAGACACATGGGCCCTGTCCAGAACCAACCTCTAGTTCCTAAATGCTGGACACTTGGAGATCTGAGTGGATTGGATACAGAAGTGTCTAGGGATAGAGCCTAGGAGTTGTTTCTGGACAGGGCTGTGCATTGAATAGGATTGGAGTCACGTATCATGGTATTTCCTGTTCCTGTTTGTAACCGTGGCATTTCCTGTCCGTCCAGCATTCTTCCCCTTCATGGGTCCTGTTATGGCAAACATGGAGGTATCCCTATTCCCTGCCTCGGTCACAGATTTCTTCTACGCTGTCTTTCAGAAGATCAAGTCCAATCGCGTGGCTAGCACCAGGAAGGTATGTAAATATAACTGATCAAATATACGATCTTCAGCCAGTATTGTGTAATACAATTGTAGAGATTTGGTAGCATCTGGTAGTTCTCATGTGATTTTGATCTGACGTAAGCCTGCTTCCAGAGTCGGGTGGATTTCCTGCAGCTGGTGATAGACTCGCAGAAAGACAGCAACTCAAAGGGAGAGGAGCAGAGTAAAGGTGCCTGCCTTAAACACACACACACACACACACACACACACACACACACACACACACACACACACACACTGTATACTAGCATCTAACACACACACATACAGTACCTGCCTCAAACACCTATACCTACAAACACACCTACCACCCCATTTCTCCCATCATCATAGGATTGAGTGACCATGAGATCTTGTCCCAGGCAATGATGTTCATCTTTGCTGGCTATGAGACCACCAGTAGCTCTCTGTCCTTCCTGGCCTACAATCTGGCAACCAACCCTCACATCATGACCAAGCTGCAGGAGGAGATAGACACTGTGTTTCCCAACAAGGTAACCCCTCTGCAGACTCCTATATAATACTTTTCATGTGGAACAGGAAATATGATAGTGACAGTGTTTTAGAGGGTACTGATGAGTGTGTAACCCCTGTGCACTGCAGACTCCTACAGTATCTATTACTATTGCTTTGGAACAGATGGTTAGATAGGTGACAGTATTTTGCAGTGTGCTAATGTGTCTGTAGCATCCCTGTGCAGACTTCTGCCCAGTATTATTCATTTGAAACAGGAAGTAGATAGGTGTTGTTGGAATCTTCAGAATAGTTAAAAGGCCAGTACCTGAGGACCTGAGGGATCTACAGGGTATATACCTTAAAAGCATGTCTGACATGCAGTAGTGTGCGTGACCATAGAGTGATTTCTAAACTAATTCAATTATCTTAAAATAAATTATAAAACTAACAGGTAATCAGTGCAGAGACTTGTGTGATATGTGCTCTCCATCTGACTCGTGCTGCTGCATTCTGTATCATTTGCCAATAGCTTTCTTTGGTCGACCAGACAGGAGAGTGTTACAGTAATCAAGGCTGCTAGTAATACAAGCATGCATTCGTCTCTCAGTGTCAGCCTGGGAGAGGAAAGGTTGCACCTTTACAGCTGTGTTCTGTAAAGGTCCATGTAATATTCAAGCTTTCTAAAAGCTTCCTAACGGTTGTAATGACTATCTTTAATCGGTAGCGATCAGGGAACAAGATCCCTTATAATAAATCCCTTATGAATAAATATTTCATTTACGAAAGCTGTTTTGGTTCGGAAAACACGCTTTTTAAAATGCAGTGTCCTACCTGACATTCGGTTTGCATATAAACATGTTGTTAGTGCCAGGGGTGTTCTAGGGGAGTAGACTGACCTTTCTCTAGTGGCTGCCTCTCCCAATCGTGTGCGCATGCAGAAACACAACAGCTAATGTCCAACATTCGGGGGGATATATTATTATTAGGGAGGATGTTGTTGTTTGGACAACTTCAGACAGAATTTCTCCACGATGGCAGATTTCCGACAAACTTACTTACTCTTCTTTAAGTGATACAAATATGTTTTAGTCACATTCTTGATATGGGTTTCAAAATTAAGATCTGAGTCAATGGTGACACCTTGTTTTTTTGCCTGGTGCTTAGTGTTACTGTAAGTAGTGTCTTTAAGTGTGCAGACAGTTTCTCTCTTTCGGCTTTTGCTCGAATGACTAGTACCTCTGTCTTATCTTGGTTGAGCTGTATGAAGTTCTGTGACATCCATATTTCACCAGGAAATCAATCAAACTGAAATTGTTGGGTGATACAGAAATGTACAGCTGGGTGTCATCTTCGTAACTGCAGTAATTAATATTGTGCTTCCTGATGACACTGACGAGGAGTACAGGCCCTAAAATTCAACTTTGAGGAACCCCACAGGTGTGGTCACCAATGGGAAACAAAATGGCCAGTTAGGTTGGTCCTACACCAGTTAAGAACTGGACCAGAGAGGCCAACCCACTTCTCAAGTCTATCAATAAGGATATCATGGTCCACAGTATCAAAAGCTGCACTCAGGTGCACAAGGACAAAGAGCATTTTGGCATCAGCATTAATTAATTAATTCTAAGGTCATTAAGAACCTAGTTAATAACTTAACAACATAGTGCTATCTCAGTGCTATGATCGGCACAAAAGCCAGATTGGAACATGTCAAAGGTACAGTTGGGAAGAAGGAGATTATTTAACAGTTTGAACACCTTTTTTTCAAGAATTATAATTTTTTTGCTTAAAAAGGGAAGGTTGGAGATTGGCCTAAAATCGCTAAGGACTGAAGAGTCTAAGTTACTTTTCTTCAGGAGGGGTTTCACCATGGTAGTTTTAGGTGCAGATGAACAGACCCCCACTTTGCTGAGCATTTCTGTATGACCACTGCAAAAGAGTTCATAGTGCTTCCCTGTGGTGGAAGGTGGGGTAACAAGTCATCAAACACATCTTCAGGTCTTGCCTGAGTGATCCTCCTCACCTAATATTGGTTCTCTTATCTCAGAAGTATGTTGCAAATTCCTCACATTTGTAGGTGGAGAGCAGATCACCAGGTGTCTTGTGGGCGGGATTTATAAGGCTGTCAATCGTTGCAAAGAGCACTGTTTGAGTTGTTATGATTCATTATCAATTTTGAGAAATGATCCCGTCTTGGCGTTTTTTTATTGCCTGATTAAAAGCAGAAAGATGCTCTCGAAGAATATCAAGGTGGACCTGCAGTTTTTGTCCGCTCAGACTTTCTGCAAATTCTTTTAAATTTGGCCACAGCCTTTTTCAGTTTGACTGGTGCTACAGAGTCGATAGTTGCCCTTAGTTTGGTGTTGAAGCTGGTTACTAAATCATTATCACAGGAGGAAGCTGTTGATGGTGTACTATTCATATTCATATTCATCATGAAATTCTCATCTGCTCAGCGACATGGCTAGATAAATAATAGAGCGAAAATATATTTTTTCCCCACTTCTAATAGACTGACATGCATTCATGTTTAGCCAGGTTTCAGATAAAAACATTACAGTGCAGCTTTCGCTCTGAGATAAGATCAATAAAGGTTTTGCCAGATAGGGACCTAATATTCAAAAGCACCATGGTAATGTTCTCTGGGCTGTTCGGTGCTGCCCGGCCACAGTTAATGGAATGGATACCAAGTTATTCACATTTGAACCACCTGACAGTTTTCTTGTAGTCTGTCGACTGTGATAGGAAATAATAGACTGTAGCACATTCAGTATTCCAAGCAGTCAATCAACTAAAAGCAGCCCAGTTTAGTGGCATTTTGACTTCTGATTGATCCTTGTGTACATCTATCATTTACATTGTTCAGTGGAATCTAAATGTATTTTCTTCTAACTATCAAGATAACATTATTTAGCGATTTTTTTGTTTATTCATGTATAACAAAAAAGCAAGACACTATTACACACGTACATTGAAAGTAATGGCGTTCTGTATGCGGTTGTCATGAAATTAGGCTATGCAGATTAGAATAAGTACAGTACTGTGTTCATTTCCAAAACACAAAAAACTAACAGCTCTTCAGATTTGCGACGAAAAAGAGTTAGTTCTGGGCTACGGCTACGTGAACGACCAATCACTAGTGCTCATGTGAGTGTAATATCCCTGTGCAGGCTCCTATCCAGTACGAGGCTCTGATGCAGATGGACTATCTAGACAGCGTGATCAACGAGTCTCTCAGGTTGTACCCCATCGCCCCGCGACTTGAAAGAGTCGGCAAGAAATCTGTTGAGATCAGCGGCATCACCATCCCCAAGGGTATGGTTGTCATGATACCCATCTGGACCTTGCACCGTGACCCCGATGTGTGGGAAGACCCAGAGGAGTTCAAACCAGAGAGGTAATGGGCCACATCTTAACCACAACCACAATATCAATCACAACAGCAACGATAAGAGCAGTGTTCCACAAACAACCATGAAACAAACCTAAATGCGACGACCAAACACAAACAGGTTTCTTCAACCATGTATAACCATCATATTACTGTGATTTAATTGATATGTTCTTTAACCCCTCCTCCTCTGAACTCTCCGTGTGTAGGTTCAGTAAGGAGAACAAGGAGAGCATCGACCCATACACCTACATGCCGTTCGGGTTGGGCCCACGGAACTGTATCGGGATGCGATTCGCTCTGGTATTGATGAAACTGGCGATGGTGGAGATTCCACAGAGGTTCAACTTCACCGTCTGCAAAGAGACAGATGTGAGACAAAATAATGATAGAATGATTGTAAATATAATTTTGTACCTATGACTTTGTTGCGTTTCTATATGTAGCAGAGGTGATTTTGGAATCACACTCGCGTGATGAGGTAGCCCTGCCTGAGACATGTAAACTGAAGTGTCGCCCTCAGACCTTGAGGATGTCCTCTTGGCTTAATAGTAGCGTTTGTGTCTTCCACATGGGAGACCCGGGTTTGAACCCCCATACTACAATTCTGTACTTGCGTACTGCATGAGTATGTATTCCCCATTTAATTTCCCAGATTGCATTTTTCAGTACTAGGCGCCAATCATCCTCAGTATAGGCTACCTACTAAATGATGGAAGTGTGAGATTTAAAAAAAAAGCTATTTGTATTTCTGCAAAACTCCCTCGAGACTTCATAGGGCCATTTTAATGTATGTCGACCCAAGAGAGGTTGTCCAGGAGTTTGAGTTTATTTGAATTTATAGTGCAATGCTACCCGAACGTAACAGTGACACTGTATTAGGTAACATTCATAGTGTAACGCTGACATCTGTTTTACTCGTTCCTTCATACTTTAACTGTGTGTCAACTCTCACCAGATCCCCATTGAGATGGACCTACAGAACACTCTGATGCCCATACGGCCCATCAAACTCAAGCTGCTGTTCCGCTGCCAGGAGTCCAACGACAACCAGCTCAAAGCAGACAGCCAGTGATGAGGACCTGCCCTGCTGCAGGTCTCTCAGTTATTATGTTACACATAGATCTAGGATCAGCCTCAACACTGGCTACTTTCAAAAATGGGCTTAAAAAAAAAAAGGGCTTCGCTTTTGCCTTAAATTGAAACTAAATTGGCGCTAATAATTGCACAGTGACCCTAAAATGCACTGTGACTTTTATTCTTTTTTTATGTCTTTTATGCGTTTTTATTCAAAAAAAAATTCATGCTCTTTCCTTTTTATCTATTTTAGAATTGAATTGCCTCAGTGTATGAAATGTGCTATATAAATAAACTTGCCTTGCCTTGCCTCGCCTCGCCTCGCCTCTGGGCTCTGCTGCTACTGTATGCTGCTCTCTTTGTATCTGTCTATTAGTGGAGGTCCAGGACTAGTTGTACAGAGACAGTTGTTGTCTGTCGTCTGCAGTGCAGGGATTTGCATGTGACTTGTGTATGTTTTGTACTCGTCTGGTAGTGGGTCTCTATCATCACGCTAAAAACGTGTGTATAATCACAAACTAAATCATAACATGAGAATGAACAACATGCCATCAAAACATGACAATAAATAGGTGTTAGATTAGATTCAACTTTATTGTCATTGTGCAGAGTACAAGTACAGAGACAACGAAATGCAGTTAGCATTTAACCAGAAGTGCAAAAAAGCAGAAAAGTGCAATGTGAACAATATATACAGGTAGAGCAGTATAAGCAGTATATGAGCAGTATAAGCAGTATATGAGCAGTATAAGTAGTGCAGTATAAGCAATATATGTATTAACAGTAACATTATAAGCAGAATAAATATAGAATGCAGTATGAACAGTATAAGCAGTATATGAGCTGTATAAGTAGTGCAGTTACCAATGTATTGGGTCTATCTATGGGTATCGTAGTGCAGCAGTAGTCAAAATGTACCTGCATTTTATCGGTTGAAGTGCCATCTCATCTGTCATAAGATTTGACTTGTAAAACTGAAAAGTAGGATACAACTAATAGCCTTACATGCCAACCAATGTAAAATATACAATACTAAAGAATATACAATATATACTAAACAAATGTACAAGACAGCAAAATTTAAGGCATAAAATAAAATAGCAGCAATAATAATTGCACTGTTTTATTATTATTATTGCTGCTATTTTATTTTATGCCTTAAATTTTGCTGTCTTGTACATTTGTTTAGTATATATTGTATATTCTTTAGTATTGTATATTTTACATTGGTTGGCATTCTGCGGACAGCAAAGCAAGAATTTCGTTGTACAGTGAAACATGTTTTCTGCTGTGCATATGATAATAAACACTTTGAATCTTGAATCTTGAATCTAAATGTATAAACACAGGCCACAACCAAAAAACAACATGGGAAAATCGTTTACTCATCCTCTGCAGCAGGAACAGTGCAGAGAAAAAGTATGTACAGTAAACCCCATAACTGAATACACTTCATACGCTTCAGCGCGACACAGAACGCCTATACTGCAACAAAGTAAAAAGATGAGACAGACACGTGTCTTCAATAACTTGCATGTTTAATCAAAATACAAGCATTCGGCACATCGTTAACTTGTAGGAAAGTTTAATCAGGTTTTATCAATTGTATTATTTTAAATGTGAAATAAATAGCATCAGTGCAGAGGCTATAACACACTACAAAAGTCACATTAAATCACAGAAAGTAGGCTAGGCTAATTAACGGAACTATATGAATATAAAGCCCGAGCCCAGTCCAGGGTTCTGAAAGCGACAAGTAACAAGTGTGCCCATCAACGGTCTAGATATTAGGCCTATACGTAACATTTAGTCCTCCACTTTATATCACAGCCAGTATAACGTTTAAAATGACTACAAAACAAAAGCAATATAGTCTACAGTGAACGGCGCATTGTCCATTTGTCATACATGTCCAAACAGACCCGCTCACTTGAATAGGAAAGTAGCGCGGCGGTTCGTTGCTTCAGCAAACCTCTCGATGACTTTACTGTTGAAATCCATCTGTCCCTGGATCAATGCATTTTCAATGGAAATCATGTCACGGCCGTTCAGTCGCTGGTGTCTGTTCTGTTCTGACAGATGTATAATGTCTTTGAATCCAGCCGATGCCCAAATAGTCTCCACCAAAAATCATACATGGGAAACAGAACAGCGCATGTTTCGAGGTGGTAGCGGTTAGCCATCTCTTTTTGTCAAACCATTCCTGTTGGCCCTAAACGTTTTATCTCCAACTTCTCTTCCAAAGGCAATGTACTAAACCGCATGGTCAACAAATAATCTACACGATTCATTGTGAAAACTTTAGCTAGCTAGCATTAGCGATAGACGTACAGTAGATGAACTGAATTGCTTTGTGATTATTTCCTGTCATGTCAGACCACGTTAACGACATTAGCGTTTAATAGTTTTTCGCCACCTGTTGCTAGGCAGAATTCATACCCAATATAATTTGCGTGAGGTTTTCCCTGCTTACGCCAAACACGCTCACGTTGTTCCCCTCGCAACGATGGGGCAAGAGTGCTCCGCTGCCCCACAGCAGAAAGACGGGACAGGGAGCGCAGTCCGCACACACTAGTAATTACTAGTAATTAGTAATTACTCCAAAAACAGCACTATACGGATTATGAGTCAAGTTTTATATATTCATACACACCAATTTCACCATTTAATCTATTTTGTATTAAATATAAAATACTTATTATTATTACTAATAAAAAATATGACTAATAATTGTTTCGTATTTGTAATGTACTTTATGAGACTTTATGTTTGTAATGTACTTTATAAAGAAAAAAAACCTGTATATCCCCAAATTTGATTCTATGCAATATGTTTTTTCAAATGTTGTATTTGTCTTGTAGGCTACTTTTGTGTAAGCCGTATATTGTGGGTAAAATGCACTATAAATTCAAATGAACTTAAACTTAAATGTGTATTGCAGTGGAATCCTAACTCGAGATCCGCGTGTAAATCGAATCAATTTCCCATTGACATGAATGCAAGATTTACGCGCGCGGATTTGGAGTTAGGATTCCACCCAAAATGCGTTGCTATTGGTATCATTATGACGTTGATATGTACACAGAATTGAGAATGTTCTGCAATAATACACAAAGTTCTTGAACTTTTAGTTTAGTGGCATAACGAGCTAAGACGCAACCTGAACCTGTGCAATCAGTATTACCAGAGTGAGATATAAAGAGATTATAACCGGAAGATTCGGCGCTTATACACAGCCTACTGACTGAGGTAGGCTAATGTAGGCCAGAGATGTAGTATAGTTGACATATAGTATAGTTTTATAACACTTGTATTTGTAAATACTTGAGACGGCATAGGCCGACTACCTTTACAGCATTTGGACAAGGGACGCGTAAAAATGTCACTGAGAGATATCTGTCACAAGGAGATGATATTCCCATTAAGTCGAATTCAGCGTTGGATATTTCTATATGCCTAAAAACTCACATCTTTAGAAAGGCCTTCCTTTAGGTCCTGTCCTCTTGTTGTTGTTAGTGTTTTGTTTGTGTTTTTGTTTGTGTGTCTATTGCACTCAACTGCACAGGCTTTGAAATTGTCGGCGACAAATGAAAAACACATTCCAAATAAAATATATTTTTTATTATTATTATGAGAGACCTAAATGCATGAATTGAATTAGGGCTTTTTTAATTTTGCCGAGGTCTTCTGCTTATTAGCCTATAGGCTCCTACCTGTACCAGGCCGATTCCAGTTAATAAAATGTGCCCATTATATGGCCACTGATATTTGACCTGTTGGCCACAATTGTAGGCTATATTTCAAGGCGTGTCAACAAACATAGCCAGCCAACCCACACTGGAAGCTTTTGCTGACTCTAACATAGGCCTCTGACAGGACCAAGTCACTTCGAACCATTGCATCGAACGCTGATAAGAGTTGTTAGGCAGTGAATTACCATGATAGTCATTCCAAACCCATTATGACGCCAGCCGAACGCACATTATAGATAATAACATTTCTTTGCTGCCAATCGGTGTACTGGTATTTGTTGACTGATTCAGAAGGGCAAACTCAAAGATTGTTATACCATTCTCATTTGGGGAATCTTTCTGACATTCCTGTTGCATTATAGTATGGGTGTGTGGAGATTATTTCAATCATTTTTGTTTGTGTTCTATCTACTGAAGGTGCATAAAAACAATGGAGGTGAAAATATATATGAGTATTGAGGATTAAGAGAGAAGGCAGAGTTTGAGAAAAAGATAGAGGAATATGAGAAACAAAAGAGAAGGGACCAAAAAGTTAGGCAGAGGGAGGAGGAGATCCTGGCCAGAAAGGCAGAAAGACTGCAGGAGGACAGGAATGAGTTCAATAGGGAGAGGGAGGAGATGGACAGTGGGATCAAGATCCTCATGATGGAGATTGAGAAAGAGAAGGAGTCCTCAAAGGAGATACTTAGAAAGGCTGAGAAGGCAGAGGCAGAGTTAAATATGATGAGGAAGGAGAGCGTGAAAATCCAAAGAGACGGACACAAGGTGGAGCAAGAAATGCTCAGGATGTGGAAGGAGAAGGAGACATTTCTCAAGGCCAAGAAACAGATGGAGAAAGAGATGGAGAAAAATATGGTGGCAGTCAAGAGGAGAGAGGCCCTGGTGATGGAGGCCGAAGAAAGACTTAAACTGAGCAAGGAAAAAGAGAAGGAAGAGCAGGAGAAGGAGACCTCAAAGGAGATGCTTAGAAAGACAGAGAAGGTCGGAGCAGAGTTGCAAATGATAAAGAAGGAGTGGATGAAAATCAAAAGAGACGGGCAGAAGGTGGAGCAAGAAATGCTTGGGATGTGGAAGGAGAAGGAGACATTTCTCAAGGCCAAGAAACAGATGGAAAAAGAAATGGAGGCAGTCAAGAGGAGAGAGGCCCTGGTGATGGAGGCCGAAGAAAGACTTAAACTGAGCCAGGAAAAGGAGAAGCTAGAGCAGGAAAAGGAGACCTCAATGGAGATGCTTAGAAAGACAGAGAAGGTCGGAGCAGAGTTGCAAATAATAAAGAAGGAGTGGATGAAAATCAAAAGAGACGGGCAGGATGTGGAGCGAGAAATGCTCAAGATGTGGAAGGAGAAGGAGACATTTAAAAAGGATAAGAAACAGATGGAGAAAGAGATAGAGGCCATCAAGAGGAGAGAGGCCCTGGTGATGGTGGCTGAAGAAAGAGCGAAACAGAGTCTGGAAAAAGAGAAGCTAGAACAGGAGAGGGAGACATTGAAGAAGGTGAGCATGGTGACGATTAGAGAGATGGTAGAGAACCTATAGACTAAGTAGATGAAGGTGATTGTTGCTAGTTTTACTATAGCATTTAGTCCATGACCTTCAACTCTCAGTTGAATTTGTCCAATTCTTGTCTCACCTTGCACTCCCCTCTGATGTTACTTTTTTAATTTCAGATGAACGATGGCTCCAGATATGCAGATATGCCCCAACCCTCATGTTCTCTGATGGCTCAGCTGGTACACAATCAGGCAAACCAGGGGACGAGCCTTTCTGTCAAAAGCCTTGTTGATGTGGCCCTGGCTGAGAGTGTGTGGGGGTGCAGAGATAAGACAGGGGACTGCACATGCCGACACCGTTAGCCTGGAAACCTCAACACAATTGGCCGCTATTTAGGGATACATAGCAAATCAATTTATATAGTTGACTTAAGTTCAATAAATTAAGTTGAACATTAAATTAAATTGACTTCCTTTCTCTACCACTGTGACTGCTTGTGGCATTTATTATTATAGAAAGTCTTACTTGTGATGACCGTGATGTATGTAGCTGAAGATGAATGTAGCTATTTATTTTAAGTCGCTCTGGATAAGAGCTTCTGCTAAATTACTCAAACGTAGGCCTAAAGTACATCCGTAAAATAATGTATCCATTTCCTGTTAACCATCTCTAAACCCTAGATGGCAGTATTTACTCTTACACCAGAAACGTGACCAGTTGCACGTGTGGATGCAGAAGAAATAGCCTCCCAGTCTGTTTCTGCAAGGAACTTCTAATTTATGGATTCTCTACATATGTTGAGAGTCTTGTCAAGTCTGAATATGTTAGAGTTGGGGTTTGTCCTCTACCTCCAAATATAAACGAGGACAATCACTTTGTTTTTCATACAGGTACCACTATTGTATGTATTTCTGTAATCTATGTTTCTATTACTTTACCATACTATGAAACTAATTGAATATGTTTTTAAGCGTCCAAAAAGCATTGATACCATTTCCAAGCACTCCAAGAATCATTTTGCGTTGCTGCTACAGCAGCCGCGCAATGTCAACACTTTACACACGCACTGGTGTAGCATGTAACATTAAAATCCATCAACTTCATATCAAACCATTGATGATTGGTGAACTTGTTGGATCAGTTAAGGCCTGTGCCAGAAATCAGTACACACACCAATCACACAATGGGACTATAACAGACACATACAGTGCATTCTGAAAGTATTCAGACCCCTTCACTTTTTCCGCATTATGTTATGTTACAGCCTTATTTTAAAATAGATTAAATTATTAATCTAATCATTAATCTACACACAATACGCAATAATGACAAAGGTGCTTCAACAAAGAACTGAGTAAAGGGTCTGAATACTTATGTAAAGGTGATATTTCAGTTTTTTATTTTGAATAAATTAGCAACAATTTCTAAAAACCTGTTTTCACTTTGTCATTATGGGGTATTGTGTGTAGATTGATGAGGAAAAAAAAATGTTGAATCCATTTTAGAATAAGGCTGTAACATCACAAAATGTGGAAAAAGTTAAAGGGTCTGAATACTTTCTGAGAGCACTGTATTTACATCTTGATTCACAGAATCACGCCTTGTACACACTTGCAAGTGATAGCAACGCCCATCACCTGTCCCAATAAAGAGATGCTCCAAGCGCACCATTTCATCCTTTCCACTCTTCACTCTCTGACTGTCTGAAGTGTACTGTAGTTGTGTTGTTGTAGCTGGCTACACCTCAGCCTATGATTCTCACGGGGCGTTAGATTGTCTCTGATAGAATCCTACGGTTCAGCTCGACATTCAACGACGATTTTCACCTTCTGAGCACCTGTTAACTCTCTGAGCTAGCAGGCTAACCTGTGAGCTCTCAATTCTTTGTTATTGTTGAACCCTAGCTCAACAATAATTCCTCAGGTTATTATTATAACTTGCTAGGTCATATGTGTAGGCTACAGCTAGCACTTGTGACGGTCGGCTAACTAAGTTACTTGTTGTTTCCGGACAGCTGAGAACCTTGGCTAGCTTTGACAAGCTAATATTGAGAAATATTAGCACCCTGTTTGCAGGAGGGTTGGCCAGCTTGTGTTTGTAGCCCTGGGACTACTGAGCACTTTCTAGTTTGACATAATTCCTAGTTAGTTACCTCGTATAATGATCTAGAATATGCCAGTTCTCTCTAGTGTGAGACCAGTGCCATATCTAACTATGCGGGTACCAGTTCCCTGTGGTAGCACGTGGGTGTAGTAATGCTGAGGTGTGCTGATATTGTACCTGCTTGTTGCTTCGTGCGCTGTATCTAAACTAGTCAACTACACTATCTACAACTACACTGTCTATCACAACTAAGTCAACTAATAAACATGGGCTACGCATATCTTAAACATGCCTGTGTCTGTGTGTTTGTGTGTGTGTGTGTGTGTGTGTGTGTGTGTGTGTGTGTGTGTGTGTGTGTGTGTGTGTGTGTGTGTGTGTGTTTGCATACATGTGTTTTTTCGGGGATGCATAGAAAGTCTTCCAGCTGTTCCAATGAGAACATCCATCCATAGACCTATGCATTTAATTCTGGTTTGTTTATAACTAAGAGGAAGACACGGTTATCATCAAAAACCACTAGTTATCATCAAAAATGATGGTCACAGTTTGCTAAAAAAAAGTACCTAAAAAGCCTGCAGAGGTCTCGTAAAAATGAAAGTTTGGAGAAAAAAGGATCTGCCCAAGATTTACAGCATACCACCTCATCTGTGAAACATGGTGCAGGGGGTGTTAGGTTTGGGCATGTATAGTTGCCATTAGAACTTGTTAACTTGTCTTAATTGATGATTGTACCTGCTGACGGCAGCAGCAGAATGTATTCTGAAGTGCACAGAAACATCTTGTCTGCTTGAGTGCAAGCAAATGCGTCCAAATGCATTGGATGGTGCCACACCATACAATAAAACAATGCCATAGCCAAAACACTGCCATAGCAACTAGTGGAAAGATCTTGATTGGCCAAGTCAATCTTCAGATTAAAATTCAATTGAACATGCATTACATTTCCCTAATGATAAGAATTTAGGCAAAAAGACCTCAAAACAAACAACAACTGAAGATGGCTGCAGTACAGGCCTAGCAGAGCATCACCAAAGAAGATGCCCAGCGTCTGGTAGGGTTAGTGGGTTGCAGACTTCAGGCAGTTATTGTCCACTAAATACTAGTGGATTGTCCACTAAATACTAAACATGACTGCTTCATATGGACATTTGATAAGTCTGTCCCATTACTTTTGGGTACACTGAAATAGGGGGACTATGCATAAAAAGTGGGGTAATTTTTGAATGGTGAAACCAATGTGTACACAAATACCGTCAAATAAAAGCTGAGAATCTCTACTTGTAATAATTGTTTAATTTCAAATCTAAACGTTTGGAGTATAGAGCCGAAAGAACAAAAAATGTTTTGTTGTCCCATTACTTACACAGGCAGGGGTTTGGGAAAGTGAACAACATTTGATGGTGAATACATACTGTATGTCAAACCCCAGCCTGACCACTCCGTTCTTCCACCTCGGCTGGCCGCCTCTAAGAGGATGGAGTGGTTGCGCTAGTTGGTCACGGCTTTTCACTGTCTTGGCACCCCGGTGGTGGAACGAGCTTCCCAGTGCGGTCAGGACTGCAGAGTCACTACCTATCTTCCGCCGTAGATAGAAGACCCATCTCTTCAGGCTACATCTTGACTGTCCCTCCTAAAGACCTCTTCACCTTCCACTACCCACCTGTACAGTACCTCTAATGTAAAGCATTTTTAAAAAGCATTGTGACTACCAATGGCCCATCTGCTAAATGTCAAAAAATTTAAATGTAAATGTGGTGAAAATGGGTGAAGTGTCTAGCCTCAAATTTACAAAAAATGGTTAGGGCATAAACCCAATATTTTCATGTTTTATTCATTTTTCCAGAGAACAGATTGGTGTTGAATTGTGGGATATATGAAGGATTGCCCCTTTTAAAAGGCTACCCATTTTTAATTGGCAATTAGGGCACTTGAAATTAGCCAAATAAGCCACCTTTTTGGAGTGGTAGGGTCTCTCTCTGATAACCCCCCCCCCCCCCCTAAAAAGTACCACATAGGTTCTTGACATCAAAGATGAGCATGGAAATTAACAGGCCATGTAGCAATTAAGCTTATTTTATTTTCTCGTGCATGAGGTTATTCGCAGGTTACCTAAATGTTAACCTCGTCCTCAGGCTATCGCTCACAGCGCATATAAGTCTGGAATAACGACGACTCAAACCTGGCCGTAGGGTGATTACTGATTAAAGTATTTGTTATTATTTGATTTCAGCTAATCACACGGCTGCAAGGTGTAGCTTCTTATCAGAAATGTGTGGAATGTGCTGTGGAAGATGATTGATCCGAGGTAAAGCCAATGGCTATGCCCCGTCCCTGTTTTTGACGCTCTTGCTCTTGGCTTAATGAAAGCCAATGAAGTTTAACGCATTGGTCCAACAGACCTTTCGGGCATTTGGGCGGAAGTGTCTGGGAACGAGACTACTTAAATCTTAACATAATATTAACATAATCTTCAGCAGTACATGCTAAGCACAGTGTATCTATGAGAAGATATTCAGCAGTTTGCTCGTACAAAAGTCCTACAATTCCGAAGCGAGTATAAACCAAGGCAATAATTAATATTAAATACATTTAAATACATTCATAAAGTTCTTCATAACCAACATCAGGGAGATGTGACCAGAGAGGTGGTTGAGTGGATCCTGGCTATAAGGGCACACTCTTGCCAACACACATTCTGGTGTGACATGTGCGATGTTATTGATCTATGTTGCTTTGGCTGTCTCCATGTGTGGATCATTGTAATCAGGGGTGGGGCTGGCCTTTTAAACACCTGTGCTTTGTTTCATTCAGGGAAAACAAAGAGATTTTTAACATTTCTTTTAAAGAGACAACACACATTTTCTGCCATGCCTCTGTCAATTGATTTGGCTTTAATCAATGGTTTCTTCTTGATGTTGTGTACATGTTTTCATGCCTATGTCACCTTTCAGAGGAAATCAAGGAACCTATCCAGATCTGATGTCGTATTAGATGAGTCAAACCCTGTCAGAACATAGTTTGCTTTTGCTAGATTCTTTTCTTTTCTTTTGTCTAGTATTGGTATACATGGTCGAAATGATGCACTCATGTTTAGTATTTGGTCGACAATACTTTGTATGCAATAACCGTCTGGGACCCATTGACCCCACCAGGTGCTGGGTATCTTCTCTGGTGATATTCTGCCAGGCCAGCCATCTTTTTGCCAGGTCTTTTTGCCCAAAATCTTACCATCAGAAAATGAAATGCATGTTCAATAGGATTTAAATCCAAACATTGACATGGCCAGTCAAGAACTTTCCACTTTTTCGCCCTGAAAATCTCCCTAGCTCCAATGGCAGTATGTTTTGGGTCATTGTCTTACTGTATGATGAAGCGCCATCCAATGAATTTGGAAGCATTGCTTTTACTCGACCAGACAAGATATTTCTGTACACTTCAGAATACATTCTGCTGCTACTGTCAGCAGTAACATCATCAATTATGATAAGTTAGCAAGTTCTAGTGGCAGCTATACATGCCCAAACCATAGCATCCCCTCCACCATGTTTCACAGATGAGATGGTATGCTGTAAACCTTGGGCAGATCCTTTTTTCTCCAAACTTTCCTCTTGCAATCACTCTGATAATATTCATCTTATCTGTCCACAATACTTTTTTCCACACCTCTGCAGGCTTTTTAGGTACTTCTTAGCAAACTGTAACCCGACTATCCTTTTTAAGAATAACTAGTGGTTTGCATCTTGCAGTGAAGCCTCAGCCATTTGCGATTGCTGAGCTCATCAGTGCTTGATTTTGGCAAGTCTAAGGTTTTGACTATGTTTCAGATTTTTCAGCTTTCACCATTTGTCAATTCCTTTGCTATTGTAATGTATCTAACACCTTGTCCTTTGTTGGGAATGATATTTAAGGAGAGGGACAGCGAGATATTCTTTGAGTTTTGGGTTAGGCCCATCACGGGCATCATTCTCCCGCGTTGTCCTTGACGCACGTTAACGTATGGTTAAAACTTACAGACGTATGTTGTTTTAAATTGTGTTAAATTGGTTATTTTGTTGATACTCTATTCTCATTCTTCCTATGGGCATTAATGTGATGTTGTGCGCTCGATAAAGGTTCTGTTAATCAGGGCTGGCTCTAGCCATTTTGGTGCCCAAGCATTTTTCCTTCTTTTGCATTATCAAATGTCTAAATTAAGCACTCATGTTTAGTATTTGGTCCCCAATCCTTTGTATGCAAAAGTGCAAAAGTCTGTGACCCATTGACCCAACCAGACGCTGGGTATCTTCTCTGGTAATGCTATGTTGCAGCGACTGTTGTTGTTTTTTTAGGATGTTTTGCCCTAAGTCTCCTCTTGAGCAAATGAAATGCATGTTCTATAGGATTTAAATCTGGAGACTGACTTGGCCAGTCAACAACTTTCCACTTTTTGGCCCTGAAAAATTCCCTAGTTCCTATGGCAGTATGTTTTGGGTCATTGTCCTGCTGTATGATGAAATGCTGTCCAATGAGTTTGGAGCCATTTACTTGTACTTGGACTGACAAGATGTAAATAAATGATTCTCAATTATGGTGAGCATTCTTTGGTTATCCACTGGAAGTCTTCCTTGGCCTACTAGGTAATTTGCGATTTCTGAGCTCACCAGTGCTTTCTTTCCTTTTAATGAAGTTAAATGAAGTTCCAAACTGTTGATTTTGGTAGGTTTAAGGTTTTGGCTATGTTTATTTTTTTTCTGATATTTCAGCATCATAATGGCTTCCCTGACTTTCAATAACATCTCTTTGGTCCTCATGTTGACAAGACACCAATAGCAGACTGCACAAATTATGTGACGTAACACACCTGACGAACACACTTGTCAAGCCAATTGTCCTATCACTTTTGTGTAGCCTGAAATAGGGGGATTATGCATAAAAGTGTTGGAATTTCTGAATGATAAACCAATATGTACATTATATAAAAAATAAAAATCTCTACGTTTTTATTTCAAATCCAAACAGAAGAAAAAATGCTTCACTGTCCCATTACTTACGCACGGTACTGTATAACCTTCTGTGGAAAGGGTTTTACATGGAACCCAAAAGGTTTCTTCAAAGGGACAGTGGAAGAAGAACCCTTTTTGGTTCTAGGTAGCACTTTTTCAAAGAGTGCAGGATCTGTGATGGGTCTGTCTGTCTCTATCTACGGTATATTTGCTTGAATGCCACAGCCTATTTAAGTATTGTTGCTGACCATGTGCATCCCTTCATGGCCACAATTTACCCACCTTCTAATGGCTACTTCCAGCATGATAATGCACCATGTCACAAAGCAAAAGTCGTCTTAAACTGGTTTTATGAACATGACAATGAGTTCAGTGTTCTTCAGTGGCCTTCCTTGTCACCGGATCTGAATCCAATAGAACATCTTTGGGATGTGGCACAACGGGAGATTCACATCTTGAAAGTGCACCTGAAAAATGTGCAGGAATTGCGTGATGCAATCATGTCATCATTGACCAGAATCTCAAAGGAATCAATGTCACGAAGAATTGAGGCTGTTTTGAGAGCAAAGGGAGGCTCTACCTAGTATTAGTATAGTGTTCCTAATAAAGTGTTGGGTGAGTGTATATCTAACTATCTTTGTTTTTGCTGGTCTGTAGGATCTATGATGGCCGTCAGCCCGTCCTGTGTATCATGGACACAGCCATGATCAAAACCATCCTCATCAAGGAATGCTACTCCCTTTTCACTAACAGGAGGGTAATACGCTAAATTGAAGTTGTTGTATGGGGAAAAAAACATAAGGGCTCCTTAAATAGATAATATCATTGCTATTATAGCATTATTAATATTAGGTTAATCTTGCAGTATATAATAATAATAATTTTTCTAGAATATCTATCTCAACGGGCCTCTGTATGACGCCGTGTTTATCGCTGAGGATGATGCATGGAGACGGATCCGCAGTGTCCTGTCTCCCTCCTTCACCAGTGGGCGGATCAAAGAGGTACAGTCCCATCTCTCCTCTCCTTCTTTCATTCATTCCTTTATACAACACAAATAAATGAATGACTAACAACTCTGACGCGTGTGTGTGTGTGTGTGTGTGTGTGTGTGAGAGTGTGTGAGAGTGTGTGTGTGATTTGTACTATGTGTATAGTGTGTATTCATTGTTGTTTGTTGTTGTGTGAAGCAGCAACTTTAATTAATTAATCCAAGACAAATTTTCATCCGGGACAATAAAGTATATTTGATCTTATCTTCGATAAGTTCAGTGGTCAGATGACAGAGTATAGAATAATAGTTCATCTTTGGAGTCACTTATTCTTTGACTATATACATAATGTATCCTGTTTGGATGTATATTCTCAGGCTATATAAACATTAAAATAATTCCTGTTTCAAACATGATATTAATATATGTTTTGCACATATTAATCCACGTATCAATCATGATATTTTTCCATGTATCCTTCCCAACTCAGATGCTCAGGATCATGAAGCAGCACTCTGGTAACTTGGTCAGCAATCTGAAGAAGACGGCTGATAACGATGAGCCCATTGATCTAAAGGAGTGAGTATTTATCTCCGAGACGATAAGGTGAATTTGTAATTTCAGTGAACTCCCCCTTTAATTTTGTGGTTGTGGTTCTGGTGGTCAGAGATTGTGTGGTTGTGTTCCAGGTTCTTTGGACCATACAGTATGGATGTGGTCGTCAGTACTTCATTCAGTGTCGACATCGACTCCCTCCACAACCCCTCCGACCCCTTTGTGACCAACTTCAAGAAAATGCTCAAGTTTGACATCTTCAGCCCACTGTTCCTCACAGTCGGTACAACTGCCCCCATATAGCTTTCAGTCATTTTGTGCTTAATAAATGAAGCTATTGATTTCATTGATTAGACTGACATAAACCACACTGCCAATGGTTTGCGCTCTACTCATTTGACAAACACATGGGCCGTGTCCAGAACCAACCTCTAGTTCCTAAATGCTGGACACTTGGAGATCTGAGTGGATTGGATACAGAAGTGTCTAGGGATAGAGCCTAGGAGTTGTTTCTGGACAGGGCTGTGCATTGAATAGGATTGGAGTCACGTATCATGGTATTTTCGACCAAAGAAAGCTGTCAATCGTTGAAAAGAGCACTGTTTGAGTTGTTATGATTCATTATCAATTTTGAGAAATGATCCGGCTTGGCGTTTTTTTTATTGCCTTATTAAAAGCAGAAAGATGCTCTCGAAGAATATCAAGGTGGACCTGCAGTTTTTGTCAGCTCAGACTTTCTGCAAATTCTTTTAAATTTGGCCACAGCCTTTTTCAGTTTGTCTGGTGCTACAGAGTCGATAGTTGCCCTTAGTTTGGTGTTGAAGCTGGTTACTGATATACATGATGGGATGATATACATGATGGGATGTTCCTCACCTTCTCTTAGCTGGGAAAGGACGGCACCCACCCCGGTCTCCGATGCGTCCGTCTGTACCACTAGCGGTTGTTGGAAGTCCGGGGTCACCAACACTGGGTCCGTGCAGAGTGCCTCCTTCAGCCCTGCGAACGCCTGTTCCGCCTCCGGCGTCCATTCGACCCGATCCGGCATGCGCGCGCGGGTGAGGTCGGTGAGGGGTCCTGCCAGGGAAGAGAAGTGGGGAACAAAGCGCCGATAATAGCTGGCAAGCCCTACGAAAACCCGTACCTGTTTCTTTGTCTGGGGGCGGGGCCACCCGCGGATCGCCTCGACTTTCCCTACCTGGGGCTTGACACACCCTCTCCCGATCGTGAACCCCAGGTAGTTTGCTTCTTGGAGGCCGAGCCGACACTTGGCTGGGTTTGCGGTGAGCCCCGCCTCTCGTAGGGCTTGCAGCACAGCCTCCATCTGTTTCAGGTGGGCCCCCCACTCCTCTCCGTGCATGATGATGTCGTCGATGTAGGCGGCCGCATATTCGCGGTGGGGACGGAGCACGTGATCCATGAGCCTCTGGAACGTGGCCGGCGCCCCGTGAAGCCCGAACGGTAGCTGTACGAACTGAAATAGTCCGTCCGGGGTGGAGAACGCCGTTTTCTCTCTTGCCTCAGGTGCGAGGGGCACCTGCCAATACCCTTTAGTGAGGTCCAGGGTGGTGATGTACCGGGCCCTGCCCAGCCTCTCGATCAGCTCGTCGACCCGTGGCATTGGGTAGGCATCAAACTGCGAGATCGCGTTGAGCTGGCGAAAGTCATTACAGAAGCGAATGCTCCCGTCGGGCTTGGGCACCAGCACGATGGGGCTGCTCCAGGCACTCCGCGACCGCTCTATGATGCCAGCCTCCAGCATCGCCTGCACCTCCTGGGTTATGGCCGTCCTTCGGGCCTCGGGGATACGGTAGGGCCTGAGTTTTACCTTTTTCCCTGGGGTTGTTATGATGGGGTGGGTGATCAGGGTGGTGCGCCCGGCGGTGGAGGAGAAGACGTCGCGGTGCCTGGCGACCACCTCGGTCAGGTCGTGTCGTTGTCGTTCGGTCAGCTGCTCCCCGAATGGCACGTCCTCCGACTTGGGTTTCTGTGTGGAGAGGGGGTTTGACACAGACAGCATGGCGGCGGGAGCCACCCATTTCTTTAATAAATTCACATGATAAATCTTGGTGGGCTGCCGCCTTCCCGGCTGTCTTACCCGGTAGTTGACTGGTCCTACCTTCTCCATCACCTCGTACGGCCCGTTCCACTTTGCCAGGAACTTGCACTCGGAGGTAGGTACCAGGACAAGGACCTTGCCTCCCGTCACAAACTCCCTCGGCTGCGTCCCCCTGTTGTAGGTTCGGGCCTGTGCGGTCTCCATGTGTTCCCTTACCAGGGGCCACAGGGTGGCCATCCGTTCCCGGAGCTCCTCCACGTGCTCGACCATCGTGCGGTGGGGGGATGGCTGGCGCTCCCAGGCCTCCTTAGCCAGGTCTAGCAGTCCTCGGGGCCGTCTCCCGTACAGCAGCTCGAAGGGTGAAAACCCCGTGGAAGCCTGGGGCACCTCACGTATGGAAAACATCAGGAATGGGAGGAGCTGGTCCCAATTCCTCCCATCCAACTCCATCACCTTTTTTAACATCTGTTTTAATGTCTGATTGAACCTTTCCACTAAGCCGTCTGTTTGGGGGTGGTATACTGAAGTGCGAATTTGCTTTATGCGCAGGAGTCGACACACATCCTTCATAATATTTGACATAAATGGGGTGCCCTGGTCAGTTAAGATCTCGTCGGGGATGCCGACCTGCGTGAACATTACCACCAGCTCCTTGGCGATACCCTTGGTGGCCATGGTGCGGAGGGGAATGGCCTCGGGGTACTGGGTTGCGTAGTCCACTATCACCAAGATGTACTGGTACCCACTGCTGCTCTTGGGGAGGGGCCCGACCAGGTCCATCGCAATGCGGCTTAAAGGAACAGAGATAATAGGGAGGGGGATTAAGGGGCTTCGTACATGGGGACGGGGCGCCACCATTTGGCACTCGGGGCACTGCCGACAGTGAGTCTCCACCGCTTTCTTCACTCCGGGCCAGTAGAACCGTGCCTGAATCCGGTCCAGGGTTTTCGCTACCCCCAGGTGCGCTCCCAGGAGGTGGGTGTGGGCCATCTGGAGAACTGAGGGAATATAGGCTTTGGGCACCACTAGCTGTTCCTGTCTGGCCCCGTTAGTCATGTTCATACGATACATTAGACTGTTCTTAATGGCAAAATGTGGGTTTGGCAAGTCCCTTACCCCGTCCATCAGCTGCCCATCAACCACGCTCACCTGCTGCAGCACGCTGGCTAGGTTGCGGTCCTCCATCTGAGCTGTCCCGAACCTCCCCTTCAGGCGGGCGGGCAGTGGGGCGGCGTCGGAATCCTCCAGGAACATCCCCATTAAGTCGGCGCCATCGTCAGGGGAGGGTGAGTCGCTGTCCGTGACAACGGCTTGGGTCTCAGCGAAGGCCCGTTCTGCGGCGGCGCTGCCGGCGCCCTCGGAGATGGGGTCCGTGGAGTCTCCCGCTCCCTCCTCGTTCACGGCGCACAGTTTGGGCGGTCGTGGGGTTCTCTTCCCTCGGTGGGCCCCCCGGGCCGGGTCTTCTCGGGTCATGTGGCTCCACAGTTCCTGGAATAGGGGAGTGTCCCTCCCGATCAGCACCTCCACGGGCAGCTCCGGGACGACTCCGACCGTCCCCTGGAAGACGCCCCGGGTGGTTTGGAGCCGGACGTGGGCAGTGGGGTAATGCCTGGTCTCCCCATGGATGCAGGTTACGGCGAGGGTTTCGGGTAGGTAGGGCCGTTGGGTGTACTGGGGCCGGGCGAGCGTCACCGCGCTACCCGAGTCCAGGAGCGCCGTGGCGTCCTGCCCATTGATGCGCACCGGGGTGATCGGGGGTGTTCCAGTCGGCTGAGCCCAACAGGCCGTCAGAAGCCCGCAGGGACGTCCGGGGTCGCTCGCCGAGGGCATGGACGCCTCCTGGGCGTGGGGGCAGGCCCAGGACAGATGACCCACCTCACCACAGGAGAAACAGCGTCTCCGGTCGGCCGTCGCCTCCGGGCGACTCGTCGGTAACAGGGGCGGGATTCTTTTCGGTGTCCGGGCCACCCTCATCACGCCCTGGGCGGCCTGGTAGCCTTCCACCAGGGATACCAGCTGCTCGGCGCTCTGGGGGTTGTTCTGGCACGCATACCTCCGGGCCTCGTAGGGCAGCGCCCTCATATATCGGTCCATGACCACCCTCTCCACCGGCCCCAGGGAAGGGGGGTCAGATACCAACCACTTGTTGGCCACCCGAGTCAGTTCGTGCATCTGGGTCCGGGGGGAAGCGGCCGGGTCGAAGGTCCACTCGTGGAGCTGTTGGGCCCGGGTCAAAAGGGTGTGGCCGAGCCGCTTGACGATCTCCGTCTTCAAGGTTGGGTATGGCACAAGCCCGCCCGCGCAGAGGTCCTGATAGCAACTTTGGGCCATGCCTGACAGAAATGGCGCCACCAGGCCTGTCCATTGATCGGGGGCCCAGCCTTCCCTCTGTGCTGTCCTCTCGAACATCTGGAGGTACGCCTCCACGTCGTCGTCCCCCGTTTGTTTGACCAGGAATTGGGCCGGAGTGGCGGACTTGTGCTGGCCCTTGGCCAGCAGGCCGGCGACGAGCTCCTCATGGCGGGCTTGCTGCTTGACATTGAGGTCCACGAGCTGCGCTATCAGCGCCTGGAAATCCGTACCAGTTGCCATGGCGGGGTCTGGACTGGTTTCCCGGTGCTTGGCCCCCTGGTGTCTCTGCTGCTCACCTTCCTGGTGCTTGGCCCCCTGGTGTCTCTGCGGTTCACTGATCAGCGGCATCACCATCCCCAAGGGTATGGTTGTCATGTTACCCATCTGGACCTTGCACCGTGACCCCGATGTGTGGGAAGACCCAGAGGAGTTCAAACCAGAGAGGTAATGGGCCACATCTTAACCACAACCACAATATCAATCACAACAGCAACGATAAGAGCAGTGTTCCACAAACAACCATAAAACAAACCTAAATGCGACGACCAAACACAAACAGGTTTCTTCAACCATGTATAACCATCATATTACTGTGATTTAATTGATATGTTCTTTAACCCCTCCTCCTCTGAACTCTCCGTGTGTAGGTTCAGTAAGGAGAACAAGGAGAGCATCGACCCATACACCTACATGCCGTTCGGGTTGGGCCCACGGAACTGTATCGGGATGCGATTCGCTCTGGTATTGATGAAACTGGCGATGGTGGAGATTCTACAGAGGTTCAACTTCACCGTCTGCAAAGAGACAGAGGTGAGACAAAATAATGATACAATGATTGTAAATATAATTTTGTACCTATGACTTTGTTGCGTTTCTATATGTAGCAGAGGTGATTTTGGAATCACACTCGCGTGATGAGGTAGCCCTGCCTGAGACATGTAAACTGAAGTGTCGCCCTCAGACCTTGAGGATGTCCTCTTGGCTTAATAGTAGCGTTTGTGTCTTCCACATGGGAGACCCGGGTTTGAACCCCCATACTACAATTCTGTACTTGCGTACTGCATGAGTATGTACTCCCCATTTAATTTCCCAGATTGCATTTTTCAGTACTAGGCGCCAATCATCCTCAGTATAGGCTACCTACTAAAATTTAGTAACTAAATGATGGAAGTGTGAGATTTAAAAAAAAGCTATTTGTATTTCTGCAAAACTCCCTCGAGACTTCATAGGGCCATTTTAATGTATGTCGACCCAAGAGACGTTGTCCAGGAGTTTGAGTTTATTTGAATTTATAGTGCAATGCTACCCGAACGTAACAGTGACACTGTATTAGGTAACATTCATAGTGTAACGCTGACATCTGTTTTACTCGTTCCTTCATACTGTAACGACCCTGTGTAAGGCCCGTTAGCAGCTCCGCCAAGGGAGTTAACTCTCTTGGTGTTGTGGCTAGCGCGGCCGGTTTGTAAGCGGAAGGTTGCGAGTTCGATACCCGCTTAAGGCAAGCTGCTCTGCCCCGCCGTTCGCTACAATACTTTAACTGTGTGTCAACTCTCACCAGATCCCCATTGAGATGGACCTACAGAACACTCTGATGCCCATACGGCCCATCAAACTCAAGCTGCTGTCCCGCTGCCAGGAGTCCAACGACAACCAGCTCAAAGCAGACAGCCAGTGATGAGGACCTGCCCTGCTGCAGGTCTCTCAGTTATTATGTTACACATAGATCTAGGATAAGCCCCAACACTGGCTACTTTCAAAAATGGGCTTAAAAAAAAAAAGGGCTTCGCTTTTGCCTTAAATTGAAACTAAATTGGCGCTAATAATTGCACTGTGACCCTAAAATGCACTGTGACTTTTATTCTTTTTTTATGTCTTTTATGCGTTTTTATTCTAATTTTTTTTTCATGCTCTTTCCTTTTTATCTATTTTACGTAAAGCACTTTGAATTACCTCTGTGTATGAAATGTGCTATATAAATAAACTTGCCTTGCCTCGCCTCTGGGCTCTGCTGCTACTGTATGCTGCTCTCTTTGTATCTGTCTATTAGTGGAGGTCCAGGACTAGTTGTACAGAGACAGTTGTTGTCTGTCGTCTGCAGTGCAGGGATTTGCATGTGACTTGTGTATGTTTTGTACTTGTCTGGTAGTGGGTCTCTATCATCACGCTAAAAACGTGTGTATAATCACAAACTAAATCATAACATGAGAATGAACAACATGCCATCAAAACATGACAATAAATAGGTGTTAGATTAGATTCAACTTTATTGTCATTGTGCAGAGTACAAGTACAAAGATAACGAAATGCAGTTAGCGTCTATCCAGAAGTGCAAAAAAGCAGAAAAGTGCAATGTGAACAATATATACAGGTAGAGCAGTATAAGCAATATATGAGCAGTATAAGTAGTGCAGTATAAGCAGTATATGAGCAGTATAAGTAGTGCAGTATAAGCAGTATATGAGCAGTATAAGCAATATATGAGCAGTATAAGTAGTGCAGTATAAGCAGTATATGAGCAGTATAAGCAGTATATGAGCAGTATAAGTAGTGCAGTATAAGCAATATATGTATTAACAGTAACATTATAAGCAGAATAAATATAGAATGCAGTATGAACAGTATAAGCAGTATATGAGCTGTATAAGTAGTGCAGTTACCAATGTATTGGGTCTATCTATGGGTATCGTAGTGCAGCAGTAATCAAAATGTACCTGCATTTTATCGGTTGAAGTGCCATCTCATCTGTCATAAGATTTGACTTGTAAAACTGAAAAGTAGGATACAACTAATAGCCTAAATGTATAAACACAGACCACAACCAAAAAACAACATGGGAAAATCGTTTACGCATCCTCTGCAGCAGGAACAGTGCAGAGAAAAAGTATGTACAGTAAACCCCATAACTGAATACACTTCATACGCTTCAGCGCGACACAGAACGCCTATACTGCAACAAAGTAAAAAGATGAGACAGACACGTGTCTTCAATAACTTGCATGTTTAATCAAAATACAAGCATTCGGCACATCGTTAACTTGTAGGAAAGTTTAATCAGGTTTTATCAATTGTATTATTTTAAATGTGAAATAAATAGCATCAGTGCAGAGGCTATAACACACTACAAAAGTCACATTAAATCACGGAAAGTAGGCTAGGCTAATTAACGGAACTATATGATTATACAGCCCGAGCCCAGTCCAGGGTTCTGAAAGCGACAAGTAACAAGTGTGCCCATCAACGGTCTAGATATTAGGCCTATACAGTGGGGGAAATAATTATTTGATGGTACTTTATGGTATGATTATGGTACTTTTATTTTAACAAATAGAGACAGAATATCAACAAAGAAGTCCAGAAAAAACACATTATATAAAGTTATAAATTGATTTGAATTTGATCCCCTACAAACCAGCAAGAATTCTGGCTCATACAGACCGGTTATATGCCCATGAGGCACACAGATTACTCCTGTCACTTTAAAAAAGTACTCCTAATCTCTGCTTGTTATGGGTATAAAAGACACCTGTCAATAGAATCAATCTCTTCCATTCCAACCTCTCCACCACCATGGGCAAGACCAAAGAACATTCAAAGGACATCAGGGTAAGAGTTGTAGACCTGCACAAGGCTGGAATGGGCTACAAGACCATCAGCAAAAAGCTTGGTGAGAAGGAGACAACTGTTGGTGCAATTATTAGAAAATGGAAGAAATACAAAATAACCATCAATCGCCCTCGGCCTGGAGCTCCATGCAAGATCTCGCCTCGTGGGGTAAGGATGATCATGAGAAAGGTGAGGATCAGCCCAGAACTACGCGGGAGGAGCTTGGTAATGATCTCAAGGCAGCTGGGACCACAGTCACCAAGAAAACCATTGGTAACACACTACACCGTAACGGATTGAAATCCTGCAGTGCCCGCAAGGTCCCCCTGCTCAAGAAGGCACATGTGAAGCAGTGGACCCATCTGAAGTTTGCCAATGAACACTTAAATGATTCAGAGAAGGCTTGGGAGAAGGTGATGTGGTCAGATGAGACCAAAATTGAACTCTTTGGCATAAATTCGACTCTTCGTGTTTGGAGGGAGAGAAATGCTGAATGCTACAATCCCAAGAACACCATCCCCACTGTCAAACACAGAAGTGGAAACATTATGCTTTGGGGTTGTTTCTCTGCTAAGGGTACAGGACGACTTCACTGCATTGAGGGGCCAATGGACGGGGCCATGTACCGTAAGATCTTGGACAAGAACCTCCTTCCCTCAGCCAGAGCACTGAGGATGGGTCGTGGATGGGTCTTCCAGCATGACAATGACCCAAAACATACGGCCAAGACAACAAAGGAATGGCTCAAGAAGAAGCACACTAAGGTCATGGAGTGGCCTAGCTAGTCTCCAGACCTTAATCCTATAGAAAATTTGCGGAGGGAGCTGAAGCTTCGAGTTGCCAAGCAAAAGCCTTGAAACCTTCAGGATTTGGAGAGGATCTGTAAAGAGGAGTGGACCAAAATCCCTCCTGAGATGTGTGCAAAACTGGTGACCAACTACAAGAAACGTCTGACTTCTGTGCTTGCCAACAAGGGTTTCTCCACCAAGTACTAAGTCATGTTTTGCTTGGGGATCAAATACTTATTTCCTTCGATCAAATGCAAATTCATTTATAACTTTATATAATATGTTTTTCTGGACTTTTTTTTTTGATATTCTGTGTCTATTTGTTAAAATAAAAGTACCATAAAAATTATAGACCGCTCATTTCTTTGTAATCGGGCAAACTAACAAAATCAGCAGGGGATCAAATAATTATTTCCCCCACTGTACGTAACATTTGGAGATGTGTTAACACGATCAAAGAAAATACGCGGGAGAGGTCCACTGTTTGAGGCGAAAAAAGACAGGGTTCCCAGAGGAAAAATTAATAAAAATGAGTTCCTCACAAAACAAGGAACCCAAAACCATTTCAATGGAAACGATCGGACTTTACCTTGGAACGTAGCGGACGCATGAGCGCGGGCTTTGGAATTATTCAAAACAGCGCCCGCTCTAACACGATCAAAGAGAATACGCGGTAGAGGTCCACTGTTTGATGCGAAAAAAGACAACGTTCCTAGACGAATAAAAACGAAATAAAAATGAAATATCCTAGTATTCCTAACAAAACAAAGAACCCAAAACCATTTCAATGGAAACGATCGGACTTTACCTTGGAACGTAGACTGTTTGTGGAACGTAAAGTAGTGTACCTACTGAACTCGAACACTGCACCTACGTGACAACCTACCAACCCCTGCAACCCCTGCACCCCCCCCCCCCCCCCACCCCCGGACAATTGCACTATTACTCCCCTCCCCTGCTCTTACTCAATACCACTGCTCTTCTGTAAATATCTGTCCATACTGTTCATATTTTCTTAATACTACTGTTAGTACACTGCACATATCTGTACATACTGTGCATACCTGTTTATACTGTTCATATGGCATTCCATATTTATATTTATTCTGCTATCTACCTTATGTTACTGTTAATACATATATACTGCATTACCTATACAGCTCATATGCTGCTACACTGTTCATACTGTAACTTATTTATTCTGCTTATAATGCTACTGCTTACTCATATACTGCTTACACTGCACTACTTATGTTATACTGCACTACTTACTGCTCATATATTGCACTACCTGTATATACTGTTCATTGCACTTTCTGCTATTTTGCACTTCTGGTTAGACGCTAACTGCATTTCGTTGTCTCTGTACTTGTACTCTGCACAATGACAATAAAGTTGAATCTAATCTAAAAAAAATGTTTTCGCTGACTGGCGGCACAAGGGTGTGGGTTGGGTGGAGCTCCGCTGTTTGAGGCGAAAAATGACAAGGTTCCCAGAGGAATAAAAAAAAAAATGCCTTTATGCACCTGACACCATAAACAAAGTACCTTCTGGAAAAATAAACTTCTTCTAATCCAAGCCAGCTCTGTGATATTCTAGAAGGTCAGAGTTTAGCAGTTAGCACAGTAACATTGTTGCGAAGAGGTCAGATGAAGATAAGATATCTTTGAAAAAAAATGTATAAATATGATCAGACTTTTTTCTGATAAAATAGTTGTTTTTTTGTTCAACAGTACCACTTTGTCTGTTTTTCCATTTTCTTGAAGCATCTGCACTCGATTTCCAGCCAGCATCATAGTCATGACAGTGAAAGTGTCCAAACAGGTGACCTGAAAAAATATCAAAAGGGGGATGAGGAGAAGAAAGCGGATCTCCACACTGATGAAACATGGGCAGATGAAGAAGATACTAGCGAAAGAAAACAAAAACATGGAGAGGAAAAACTGTCTGTGGAGTATAAGGCAGCTATTAAAGAGAATGACAACATTTGGATGAACTTTCGTTCATCTTGGTCTAATAATGGAAATAGTCTAGTCGTGGTGTGGGCCAGGAGTGACTGCAACCTATAATAAGTCTTCTTTACTTTGCTACAGCCATCGCTGGCTGACATTGTCATTCACTGCCATCAACGGAAATCAATGTTTCCCACATTATATTTCATGCCAACGTCAATCAAAAGTAACCTCAGATTGTTATGGAAATCTTTCAGTGAACAACAACAAACGATGTTTGGTCTCAGTTGAGAGTTTTAATGCATATAGAAAGTATTATACAACGTTGGTCAGCTGGATCAGCATTCCTTCACCAACAGTGTGGATTCAGATACTGATGCTGTGGCTGAGGAGAAGACCATCCTTAACTCCAATGCTCATACGTCATAGGTCTAGGGGTAAACATATCTTGCACCTGTTTGCTGACCAAGAAGCTGGGAAAGAAGCGTAGGCGTTGTGAGCCACTATCTCAAACCTCAGCCTGCAGGTAGGAGTGTTCCAAGGTCACATAACATCTTTGATACAAGAGAAGGAGCAGTCGGTTTTGGTTCTTCCTCAGTCACATAATTAAAAATAACAAAGTACATTGGGTCACAGAAAGGTCAATACATTTAATATAAAACTAAAACAAAATAGTACAAATATTTTTTGCCATTACAAAACCAAGTACTGTAACAAAGTGATGAAGGCTTATCAAAGGTTACAGATGCATAGTCTTGAACCAAAATAAGAAAAACATACAATAATGATTGCTTTGATAATGATAATTATGGCTTTAAAAGACCCAGAAAACAACCAAAATATTGTATGATGAAAAGTAAGAGATTCCCCAGACTGATGAAGAATAATGGACAGATGCCAAAAATAGAAATGAGACATTTTGTTTAATATACTGTGAAGGGGAGGATCAGGTGAAAGTAATAACGGGAGTGGAGAAAACAAGGGAACAAAGCTTTAGTCACAGTGAAAAGGTAATTAGTGAACAGGAGAGAAGTGCCATCAAACTTACTTGAGATTTTTTGATCATTTTGAGTTACAATTCTAGTGTTTCTTTTTTGTTCATCTGGTTCACTTTCTTACCTCTGTATCTATCTACAGTTTTCCCGTCTTTTCCAAGGGTAAACAGACCCGAGTTCAATACCCAACAGCCACACTTGGCAGAGTAGACAGCGAACACAATGCAAAGGTGGGCTAATGGAAAACTGCTTTGATAGATTCAACAGTTTAGATTGTAGATTCATTGATAGGTTGGTTGATTGATTTACATTGAGCAGGACCTCTCCCTTTATGTTCCTTCCTCAGATGTCTATCCACAGCTGGGCAATGGTAATTTGCTGAAATGAACTGTGTATTAACAGTCAGGAGAATTCAAAAGGTAAAAAATCAAGTCACCAGCGTGGCTGCGGGGCTGAAGCCAGATTTATTTTGAATGGCCAAACCTGAATAAAGTATTCATTCAGTAAGACGAGTTATGGTTTAGAATGTTTGTAGAGCACACACATACACTCACCGGCCACTTTATTAGGTACACCTTGCTAGTACCGGGTTGGACCCCCTTTTGCCTTCAGAACTGCCTTCATTCTTTGTGGCATAGATTCACCAAGGTGCTGGAAAACATTCCTCAGAGACTTTGGTCCATATTGACATGATGGCATCACGCAGTTGCTGCAGATTTGTAGGCTGCATCTCCATGATGTGAATCCCCCGTTCCACCACATCCTGCTGGAAGTAGCCATCAGAAGATGGGTACACTGTGGTCATAAAGGGATGGACATGGTCAGCAGCAATACTCAGGTAGGCTGTGGCGACAAAGAAACAAACATCTGTTAATACTTATAGACACCTGCTCTGTCCTCATACATAGCTGAACACCTCTAAACACCTCCCAAGAGTCTGGAGACAGAATGTCAGTCTGACTTCAGGTTTATTGATTTAGAAAGAGTGAAACTGAGAAAGAGAAACAATAATCAATGATATGGTTTCACATCCACACATTGCCTTGCCATACATCACAGAGATGACCTAACAAAGAAATAGCGACATATAGCTACAGATGTTGTATGATGCAACAATACACAGGTAAAGATCATTTTATGCCACGTCCTACACATTTGGGGTAGTCAATAGTCCTAGGAGAAGCACACCTGTTAACCATCTCAATTCCATCTCTCCTTTCAGTCATAGGGTGAGGGTTAGGGTAGGAGTTTCTCATAGAAGTCTGTCTGTGTGTGGTAATGCTGATCTGCACTGTGACTGCAGCCTTTTAGGAAGTGAATAGGTTGGTTTCACATACACTAAAATATGTGTACTTCAAGTAATCTTGTCTGTCTACAAGAGGGCAGCATATCATCATTTCAGATCTGCGATCAATGAAGGGGCCCAACAGTTTAAATAAATCATATTAATATCTATTGTTAAAGTTGAAGGGTTCTCCCTCGACAGACTCTCTCTCAATGTGAAGAATTACTTTGATGTATTTGAAAATAATCTTCTACATGCAGATGCATCATTTACTACTATGTAGTAGTTGTCATTCACTCATGGCCTGTCTGAAGGTGTTGAGCAGGACAGGTCTCAGCACTCATCCACTCAAGGTCTCTGATCCAGCACTCCTGTCTTCCTTTCTTTCTCACTATCTTTAGGATCGATCCCCATTAGCTGCCGCCATTAACAACCACATATACACTCACTGGGCTCTTCATTAGGAACACTATATTAATACTGGGTAGGGCCTCCCTTTGCTCTTAAAACAGCCTCAATTCTTCATGGCATTGATTCCACAAGATGTTTGAAACATTCCTTTGAGATTCTGGTCCATGATGACATGATTGCATCACGCAATACCTATAGATTTTTCAGGTGCACTTTCAAGCTGTGAATCTCCCGTTCTACCACTTCCCAAAGGTGTTCTATTGGATTCAGATCCAGTGACTGGGAAGGCCACTGAAGAAAACTGAAGCACTTACACATGGCCACATTATTATGGGGGTTATACGTCCTGTCATCAATAATTGTCTTATCATTATTCTTATTACTAATTTATTACATGGCCCCAGCATTTTCTTTTTATCTTGTAATTGTTATTATCTATTTATATAGGCAGGCCTGCTATGATTTTAAAATCAACACCTTACTTTGCACTTTCGCCCACATAGCACTTCTTCTCCTAAAGCATTCACACCCTGATGGTTCAATAGCGCTCCAACAAATTCTTCTTGACTTCCCTCTAGTGTCCATTTTTTGGCAGCGGCACACACAGTCCACCCTTTTCCAAAACATTGGTGAAATGGTAGAAGCAGGCCCCAGGGTAACTGTCAATTTATATGTTGGGGTTGGTGAAAGGAGGAATTTTGTTCAGGTTACAATCCCCCAATATCAGTGTCGGTTTGTGGCCTTCAAAATTCCAATCTGTCACCTTATGTTGTAGTCTGGCTTTGTGTTACCAGGGAGTTTTCGATTTTTCCTTCACACTGGCGTCACCTGTTGATGAAAGGAGGAAAGGTGAGATGACATCATCAGCGTGTATGGAGATGTGACTGTGTAGCTGAAGGGTGCACATGGTTGTTAAAGGGATAGAGATGGCTGCTACAGAGGCCCGAGGTTGACGCCTCGCAGGACGGCAACAGGAAGGACTGCAGGGGGAAGATAAAGACATCAGGAGATTTACGAGAATATGTGTTATGTATTATAATATATTAAGATAATACATCATAATTATCATTATTATAGAATTATAATTATATAATATAATTCCAGGAGATTGTCCCTCTCCTTCTCCTGACTGCACACACACAATCTCTATTTTCATCCTGAGAATGAGTGTGTTCGAGTCAAATTTCTAAGAATGTGTCTTCGACGGAGTGATACTGTCCGTCCACTAGAGGGCAGTCCAATGCAACTCATCTCATCTCATAGGGTCATTCAGATCAACACTCCATTCAAAAGCAAGTGGAGGAAATCAAATAAGCATTACACTATGTATGTGTGGGGGGACATGCAGCGTTCGGCCTGTAGAGGGAGCTACAGGACCGTGGCCAGGGTTGTGTCGGCGAGGCTCCGTTGCACACCTGTTGCAAATGAAGCCTCGTTGACTAGATGCTTAAGATGTGTGTGCCTCTGCTTTTTCAGGAGGTGGGCTGGGAACGAAGGAGCAGGTTCCGAGAGAGAGAGAGACGACTGGAAAGTCGCTGAACTTTGAAACGGGCTGAAAAGCCAAATTGACCACTGTGCTAATAAACGGGAGCTACATTCCCTCACTACCATACTGCGTCTGCCTCCGTACGAACAAACATTATTACAGTATGTATATGTATTTCTATCATATCTTGCTACAGTGAAAATACTAGGTTTGTAGGTTCGTTTCGTTTGTTTAATCTGGTCCGGGTCCTTATCGTGTAAAAACATTACTCTTCATACTTTTAGACAATATTAAACAATAACAACACCGAGCCCATGGTACTTCTGCACATCTGTATCTGGTGGAAGACCTTGTTGACGAAGATGATGTTGTCCCGCCAGTTGGACAGCGTGCTGCTGTTGGAATGGCTCTTCTCTGTCTCGGCAGGCCTGTTGGGCTCCCCCTCCTCCCCAGTCCTTCTCCTTCCTGAGAATTGCACATAACTTGATTTCTAGATTGGAGTGTTACAATTTCTATTGTGGCTTCTTTTAACAACATAACGAAATAACAAAAACACTCCTTTCAAATAGCCACTGTCGAAGCTGGAGCGGGGTTAATAACACACAATCCAAGATAGAGAAAAAAGCGGAGATCAAAAGTTAGAATTCAAACCAAAATAGCATTTATTATGCATTAACGTTCAACAAAAATATTCTCTGTGGCTCTTCAATGCCATAAACTAAATATATTGATCCCGAATTGTTTCTTTCAATTTGTGACAATAACTTTTGTTAGTTTGCAGTAGCTTGTGGTGATTGTTTGTGGTCAAAAAGCTGTTCCACTTCCCCGTCTAACTCGGATTCTCTCCAAAAACAGGTGCCGCGGCTTTCCACCAATTAAATAGACACCTCCCATAGCGGACCCAGAATCGAAGAAAAAAAAAGAAAAAAAAGAATTCACAGGTTCTTGACAGAACAAAAGCATAGATGTAGAGTAGTAGACCGTACATGAAGAGTTTGACTGTAAGACATGGTTATGGTACAGTATAGCACCGTGCTTTGTTAGTCGACTGGGGTAGGCCAGGGCAGTGAACTCACAGGTCCTCAGGGCCTCCTCTGCGTCAGGTTCCTGGTGGTTGACGGCGATGCCCTGGTGTGACCTCTCCTGGAAGAAGGGTAGTCTGTCTACCAGCTCGCCCTCTAGGAAGGCTCCTTCTTCCACCTCCTCCTCCTCCTTTTCCTCCACCACCACCTCCTTCAAATCTTCCTCCTCTCCCCTATCTGGCAATGGCAACTCTTCCTCCTCCTCTGATTTTGGAATGGATTGGACCCTGTGGGCGGGGCTTGCAGACCCAGAGAGGAAGTGACTTCTTTTTCTAAGGGACACAAAGTTGTTGGTGGAATCTATGTTCTTTCAGAAGTCAGAATTAAAGCTCATACCTTCAGAGAGGCGTTCACAACTTTAAAACATTGTAAAATGTAAAAATCTGTGTACAGTACAATGAATTAATTCAAATGCAGTATTTTCTCTCTGCGCTAAAACACATTTCATTCATGTCAACGTACCGATTGTCTTGTCTTTGTTGACCTTCCAGGAGAGAGGTCCCTCATGCACCATCTTCCTCTTGGTGAGATCCATATTCGACAGGAGAATGTGAATCATCAAATCATCATCAAAACTTCAGTTTCTTCTTTTCTTTTTCTGAACATTTTTGGCTTTTACAGAGTAGAAAACAATCATAATGCCTGTTACGACTCCAGATGACAACTCGTCTACGTCTAGGGGCGGTAGAGGAGTCGCAACAAAAAGGTAGTGCCACGGACTTATTGCAGGAATTAAACAGGCACAAACCACAGTGTAAACTATATACAATTATTTATTTCCTCTGGGAAAACACAACACAAGACACACGCCAAGGAGAAAAGGGAACTATGAGCGGTGCCAAAGCAAAGAAATCATAAACAAAGGTGATGTCCTAAACTAGTGCAATAGTAATCTATACTACCAGGGCTATGCTAAAGTGCTATGCTACACTAGACTAGAACATACATGGGGCGGCACCCACTCCTAACCTGGTGAATTGTAACAGAGATGAGCCTACGTGTTGGAAATGTAAACCCATGGGTCTCTTACCTATTCACCTTACCCCTATGGCGTACATTTAACAGACAGACAAATATTGAGAAAAAAACTATACGTAAACAATGACGCAAGTATACCAAAAGAGAACTAAATGTAAATAAGTACGTCGGAGGTTTCGAACAACTAAGCAACAGCGAATCGACAGCAAACATAAGCTACGGTACAACTGGGTCGACTCCCGAGGGGAAGGCCAGCGGAGCTTTTAAATGACACGGACAGCCCTCTGATTGGTCAGGAATGGTGATGACTGATTGGGACGAATGGCCAATTGCTGACGGACACCTGAATGTAGAGTGACAGGTCAAGGGAAAAACAGAAGGAAACACAAAACACAACAAGGAAACGCACATGTAGGAGTGGGAACGTAACAATGCCAAACAAGAATACAAGGCTACGGATAACAGACGCAAGGGAATAACTTACAGAAATTCAAAATAATCAAACAGGAACCTTAAAGGGAAACTTTCTGATTAGAAGTGAATGGGAGAGTAGTGGAGCGCCTCCTCACCTTGAACTATGAGATCATGGGGTTCTCACTCTGCTTCAGTAAGGACAGGTCTAACCGTCTCTGGTAGTCCTCTAGTCCCTGTAAGGATAGGAACGTGCACACACACACACACACTTATGAGCACTGAACAATCACACATGTTGTCCTGTGGTAAATCATGAATCATTATATTACTAACCAAAACATTGAACATACCACAAAAATAATGACAGGTGCTTGCTAATATGCATTCTGACCAACTTGTGCAGCTCAGTGGCATTCTAAACGACCTGCTCCTTCATTTTAAGCATTTAAATCACAGTCCTGGTTGTCCGATCACAAGTATTATCCGATTACCAGTATCAAGTCCTAATTTACGGAAACAAGTAATATGAGATCGGCACACCCCTCATCGGCATGTGACCACCAATGTTGGGTCTAATCAATGGCGTCTATTCACACGGTCCTGGTTACCTGTTTGTTCTCTGCCTCTTTGACGGCCTGGTTAACATAGTTGAGTATCTTCCTGCAGCAGTCTCCTGTCCTCTTCACCTTGTCCCTCTCCTCCATCTCCTCTAGGGGTCAAAAACAACAACCAAACGTCAACCAGTCATCCATCAACTCATCATCTCATTGTTAATGTGGGCCGATAAGTGCACTACACCAGAAAGTGAGCAAGTGTTTTGAGCTGGAGGGGGTGGGTTGGGGGGTGTTAGGTAAAGGGGGCGGAGGTGCAAAAAAGGGAGGTGAAAGAGAAAGCAGTTTTAAAAAGACAAGGTTTAAAAAGTGTGCAGGTGAGGCGAAAAACACATAGGGGGCTTGTAGGAGAACCTCACCACAGGAACATACATGTATTGTAGTCGTTGTGAAATCGTAGTAGTCTATGGTACGCGTGTACTTGGCTATGCTCTCAAGCAGTAGAGGATACTTGGTCAGCCTCTGCATCTCCACAGGAATGATGTCCTTCAGCTGCAGTCGGCGACAGAGAGGCGGTCGAAATCCACATCAACCTGCTCAGACAATAAAACTATAGGACACTGGTTAGAAGACCCTAGCCTACCTAACTTGCGGTTACTTTCCTGATTCAACTTTGTGTCTACCTTCTTGATTCAACTTGCTTTACCTTCCCTGGCTCCCCCTTCCCCCTTCCTCTTTCATCGTTAGCTGCTCCGCCTTTTTCTTGTTGTGACCGTCTAATTGTCGGGGGTCTGAAGCACAAGTCTGAAGAGACGATTATCAGGGTTGCCTTTTATACAGTTTAAACATAATGGTAGGCGCCGCCAAGGCTATCGGCTGATGGGCTTGTGCTTACATGAGAGAGGGCGGGAGAGAATGAACAATGGGGAGACTTTCTTACTGATCAATCAGCGCTTTCTTACTGATCAATCGGCATTCAACATTTCACACCTATCGGCAAGATATGTCTGTTCCCCCATTACTGTGCTCCCTCACCACTCCCTCCGAAATCACCGCTGTTCATATGGTAAATTATACAGTGCTTCTCAGAACAATGGCTATAGAACTTTAGAGGTGTGGCAAGAGAAAATGTAATCACAGTATTTACACAAGTTGTATCATATGAAAGTGTATAACCTGAAAACAGTTAAATCAATGTATTTGGTAAAAAAAAAAGCTCCTTCTTCGAGCCGGATTTGAACCAGCGACCTAAGGATTACTGTTATTGAACATACAGTCCTGTGCTTTACCAACTGCACCAGGGCTGGAGAAGACAAGTTTGTCTGTTAAGGGGGGGTAAGAAGGTGTGAAAAAGAGGGAAAAGAAAGAGAGAGAGAGAAATTGAGGCTTCTTTTCCATTATCTACTAGTTTATTTGTCAGTATGTAGTCTAAACGATTAAAGAAAAAGAAAAAATGACGCCTTTTCCGTTTTTTGAATAGGGGGAAGAGTGGATTCGAAGGTCACCGGTTCGAATCCCACCAGCACCAGAAATAAAAACAGGCAAAGTTTCCCAAAGTGTTGTTTTGTGTAAATTCAAGATCCCTTGAGCCAATATGTTGCTTCTTGTGACATAACAAACAGACGTTTATGTACACTCGCTGTTGTTTGACTGCTATGGGCCTACAGGTCTGTTACTTGTGTGTGTAACTTTGTTTATGCATCTGAAATTATCAGTTATAAAATTATCAGACCTCTGTTTCTTTCTCTTATGGACTGCATCACTCGCTATTAGCAATGTGTCAAATTGATTGAATAAAACTCAGATAAAAGATTTATATTTGAAAATAGAATTTTTTTTATTGAAATAAACACAAAAAACCTGTGAGCTGCCTCCTACACATTGGGCAGCACACCCTGACCTTCCACAGATGGTAGGGCATCCTCGCCAGGAGCCTGTGGGTGAAGAAGTGCTCTGGTGTTGGGGCCTGGTTGTAAATGAGCACTGGTATCGGTGCTCGTACCAGAGCTTCAAGTTTGGCCGCAGCCTCTGGTTCTCCCACAGAGTGGAGGCAATCATTGGCTGGCTGCTGAAGACATACAGATACAACAACAATCGATACCACTGATAATGGGATCCTTTTTCAGCATGACAAATATGCTCAATGTCATGGCATATACAACCTACCTTATATCTGTTTAATCTGTTGGTGTATTTCTCAGACAAACTTCACCTTCTGGTAGAGAGCATACCACCTCTTCTGACTGGGGGCTGGCCTGTCCTCTACATCAGAGGGCCAAACCCCAGTGGTGGCAGAGGTCTTGAGGCGAGACAGCCACTCACTGTCCTGTCCCCCATGGCCCTGTGCTTCTTGGTCGCCATCTGAGGCCAACAAGAGGAAGAATGTCAATCTAACTGTCAAAGTCTGTCATGGGACTAGGAGCAATATATCTAACTGTGAAAGTCTGTCATGGGACTAGTATAATCAATGAAATCTGTCTACCTGTCATCAATCATAAGCCTTTATCACCATACACTTAATTGTCAATAAAAATGGTTATGAATCAAATCAATCTGTCTAGAATGGATCACTCTCTGCACTTAACGGTAAAATGAAAAGACACAGCGGACAGTTTCAACATTTCGGCAGCAAACAAGTGACAAAACACATATTTCATCATCGGAGATCTTATCTTAGTGATTCAACTAATATAAGGAAGTTATTCAAGTTGGTTTTAGTGACTTGACACAGATTTTCAGCAATCGTACAGCTAGCTTACCTTAGGTAGCACTCGAACTCGCTCGTATCCGTCTCTCGTTAACAGCGAACTCATAGTGTGTTGTTATAAACTGATTAAAGTATTAATTCAGCATAACATTTCCATTGATCAAATCAATATATCATTCAATCAAGTTTTCAGCGAACGTAGAACTAGCGTCTGTCTCTCGTCAACAAACAACGAGAAGTGCTGCAAGTGTGTTGCTATGAACTGATAAGACAAGAAAGTATTAATATATATAAACAATTCCATTGATCAAATCAATATATCAAGCCAGGTTACCGGTGTGATCTGAGCAGTGTGACAAAAGCCCACAGTTAGCCAAACGTCACCCGCCCACAAAATGGCGCACAAATGGAATGGAGCGCTGCGATTGGCTCTGCTAATGGGCAGTAATGGCGCACTAACGGAATGGGGCGCTGCGATTGGCTCTGCTAATGGAGCTAATAGAAAATTTATCAGCCTTACGTGCTCTGTTTAGCGCCAGCCGGGCCACTTGGTATTGTCGAGAGCCTCCTTGAGACCGAGGATTATTGGAATAATCCCCCTTCTGAAGCTCTGAGTGACATTCCCAGGTGGAAATGCAGGTCGGGAGAGGGCCAGACTTTCGACAGGGGACATAGCAGAGAGGGAGAGAATAGAGATTAGTGTTGGCATGCCAGAGACCACTCAGTACACCAGATGAATTAGTCTGACCCTCTGGTGTCTTTAAACTCAGGATGCCACTACCTACCAGTCAATTAAAAAAAAAAAAAAAGAACATCAAATCAAATCAAATCAAATCTACTTAACCACAGAGTTGGAGAGCAGTGTTGGGATTCATTTATTTTTTAAAACATGCACAACGTTAAATTAGCGCCAATAGGCGGGCAAAAATATTTTCGGTTGAGTGGAGATAACGATCATCAGCTAGCAATAGCAAAACATCTTTTCATATACATTTACATTCATGTTTTTAAAATGCTTTTTAACAGCCAATCAGAAGGCTTGATATTAACAGCCAATAAGAGGGCTGTATTTAACAGCCAATCAGAAGGCTCGATATTAACAGTCAATCAGGGGGCTGTATTTAACAGCCAATCAGAGGGCTCTATTTAACAGCCAATCAGAGGGCTCTATTTAACAGCCAATCAGGGGGCTCTATTTAACAGCCAATCAGAAGGCTCGATATTCACAGCCAATCAGGGAGCTGTATTTAACAACCAATCAGAAGGCTTGATATTAACAGCCAATCAGGGGGCTCGATATTAACAGCCAATCAGAAGGCTCGATATTACAGCCAATCAGAGGGCTCGATATTAACAGCCAATCAGGGGGCTCTATTTAACAGCCAATCAGAAGGCTCGATATTACAGCCAATCAGGGGGCTCTATTTAACAGCCAATCAGACTGCTGTATTTAACAGCCAATCAGAAGGCTCGATATTAACAGCCAATCAGGGGGCTGTATTTAACAGCCAATCAGACTGCTCTACTTAACAACATGCACAACGTTAAATTAGCGCCAATAGGCGGGCAAAAATATTTTCGGTTGAGTGGAGATAACGATCATCAGCTAGCAATAGCAAAACATCTTTTCATATACATTTACATTCATGTTTTTAAAATGCTTTTTAACAGCCAATTAGAAGGCTTGATATTAACAGCCAATAAGAGGGCTGTATTTAACAGCCAATCAGAAGGCTCGATATTAACAGTCAATCAGGGGGCTGTATTTAACAGCCAATCAGAGGGCTCTATTTAACAGCCAATCAGAGGGCTCTATTTAACAGCCAATCAGAGGGCTCTATTTAACAGCCAATCAGGGGGCTCTATTTAACAGCCAATCAGAGGGCTGTATTGAATAGCCAATCAGAAGGCTCGATATTACAGCCAATCAGAGTGCTGTATTTAACAGCCAATCAGAGGGCTGTATTTAACAGCCAATCAGAAGGCTCGATATTCACAGCCAATCAGGGAGCTGTATTTAACAACCAATCAGAAGGCTTGATATTAACAGCCAATCAGGGGGCTCTATTTAACAGCCAATCAGAGGGCTCTATTTAACAGACAATAAAGCTATTATACTGTATTTAACAGCCAATCAGAAGGCTCGATATTACAGCCAATCAGAGGGCTCGATATTAACAGCCAATCAGGGGGCTCTATTTAACAGCCAATCAGAAGGCTCGATATTAACAGCCAATCAGGGGGCTCTATTTAACAGCCAATCAGACTGCTGTATTTAACAGCCAATCAGAAGGCTCGATATTACAGCCAATCAGAGGGCTCGATATTAACAGCCAATCAGGGGGCTCTATTTAACAGCCAATCAGAAGGCTCGATATTAACAGCCAATCAGGGGGCTCTATTTAACAGCCAATCAGACTGCTGTATTTAACAGCCAATCAGAAGGCTCGATATTAACAGCCAATCAGGGGGCTGTATTTAACAGCCAATCAGACTGCCCTACTTAACAGCCAATCAGAGGGCTCTATTTAACAGCCAATAAAGCTATTATACTGTATTTAACAGCCAATGATTGGCTGTATTTAACAGCCAATCAGAGGGCTGTATTTAACAGCCAATCAGAAGGCTCGATATAATATATACCTTACAAAGGACCACCACTGGAACAGCTCCAGATGGAACTAAAGCAGTACATGAAACAACTAACTGAGATACATAAAGTTATATATATTCACAGGAAAAAGACAAGCAGCCGGAGCCGGAGCCACCCCTGCCCAATCCGATAACTCCAGGAGACCAGGTGTACATCAAAGTCTTCCGGAGGAAGTGGAACGAGCCAAGGAGAGAGGGACCGTACGAGGTAGTGCGAGCCACCCCCACTGCAATACAAGTCCGAGGGAGTCTAACCTGGTACCACTTGAACCACTGCACCAGGGTCCCGAGGCAAGAAGAAAAAGCAAACCAGAGAAGAAGACGAAGGAACGGGTAAGATCGTACAGGAGCACAGAGGAAATGAAGGAACAGGTACAGAGGCTGAACAGGGGCCGGAAATCCAGCCCCCAGCCGAACGGGAAGGACAGTAGAGCCTGGGGGATCCTGGGGAAGTGACTAGTGATATATAAAGTAATAATACTAATCTATATGCTGTCCCAAATAGAACAGGCCCTGCCTAGAGAATTGAGTCAGGAAGTGAAGCAAACACAGATTGAAACCAAAAGAGATAGGGACAGAGAATATAAGGTAAATACATTATGGGAACAGGCAAAGCAAAATTATTGGTATAAATGGGGAGAGTTTACAGCCCAGTCAGTAACAGAAGGAGATTGCCTCATGTGTTGTCCATCACCACTTAAAAAAACTACGAGTTGTACCTAACTCACACACATACCAGGCATGTGCACAGTTATATAAAAAGTCCTGTCCCATAGAAGAATCAAAACGACCATATTGTCCAGCCGAATGTTTGGGTATCTTAAGCAACACCAGATACCAACCGTTTTATGATCAAACTTTTAGAGACCAATGCAGAAAAATAGATGTGAGAATAGATGAGAAAAAGAGGGAGATCCCCGGATTCATTTGATTGGAAGCAAAAGTTTGAATGCTTCGACAAACCACTTAACACAACATATGGCACCGCAAACCTGGGGAAATTTAAAGGGGACTGTCACGTCACGTGGCGTATTGTACCTTGGAATATGGAACAACCTAGGCCAAAAGTACCTTATAACCAAGCAATATACCAATGCGACCCGTAAGGTAGTACTTCCCCCTAACATGTTTGAGACAGAAGAAGAAGTATCCAATGAGAGGCGCAGGATAAAACAAGATAGGCAAAGAAACTGTTCTGGACCACTGGTACTGAGATTAGGGGCTCCTGGGGCACCAGGAGGCATACCTCTAATCGATATATATCTTAGCCAGAATGAGCCAGTGGCAGATTACTAGTGGGTATGTGGAGAAGGAAGGCTAATGGCGGCATTACCCGCTGATTGGTCAGGAATATGTGCTAGGGTTCGGAATCGGAATAAATATCATGACTTTAAAATACCTCTCCGCACGTTTTAAAGTTTGATTAGTCTAAATAGCTTGAACGCTGTAGGAGGAGTAGCATACCAAAAAATCGGAAGAATTGGAATAATAATGATAAGAAAAAGAAGAATAAGTATGAGCAATAACAATAGTTAGACTCTCTCTGAACCACTCAATATTTGTTGTGAAACAACACAGCACAAGTCCAAAATGCATGTAGGTGACTAGCAAGCTAGCTAGTTCAAGCTAAAGCTAACAATGCTACCATTGCTACTAACTGACAAATAGTCATGCCATTACCCAGATACATTTGTTGACTGTGTCTACTACTGTAAAATGTAATTAAACGTCACATACCCGCTTCGAAGTCGCTCTCGCTGTCCTCCCAACGGGAGCCCTGCAAAAAAGAAAAACAACAACCTGTCGTAGAAACGGCTGCCCCAGTCCACGCACAGCCAATCCTGAAAAACACGAAGGCATTTTTCAGGCCTTCCTTGCTAATGCTAATGTCGTAGATTTTAAGTTATAATACTTTGAAATAAAATACCGTTAACCAGAGCTGTTGATTCATTCAAAGACTTTATTCCCGCAGAACATGTAGCCGACCCCGTTATCTCCTCAGTCACCTGTCTTTATAGATTTCACACAGGTTAACGCCTTCTATTCAACGTGTTTCTGATTCCTGTCTACATACACCAATAACATTCAAGAACTACATTTCGTCATCAAGTTGTCTAATCAGGCCTTTTGCCTTTTGACTTTGTTTATTACTTAATAGTCTTAGTCTTGAATGTTAGTCTTGGTTGCGATAAAAGTTTCCTCTGCACAGCCTCAGCTTTTAACCCACTAACAAAACGGTCACGGAGTGCATCATTAAGATGTGCACCAAACTCACAATGAGTTGAAAGTTGCTTCAAAGCTACTATGTTATCAGACAGACTCACCGTCTTGTTGATTTTTTTTTTGGAAAACGGAAACGTTCCGCGATGACAAGCGGTTTCGACTTGTAATGCTCACTGAGCGACTCGCTTAGCTCCTCGTAGGTTTGTGTGCTAGGTTTTTCAGGACTGACTAAATTCTTTAAAAGTCTGTAGGCATCCGCTCCGATTACCGACAGAAACACGCTGACCTTTTTGTCAGTGTCCACCTCGTTTGCGATCATCCACTGTTCCAGTCTTTCCAAGTAAGATTCGAAATCTTCCTGTCCTTCTTTGTATTCAGCTAACGCACCGATTTGGAAACTAGTAGCCTTTAGCTACTTAGCTTCCGTTTGCTAGCCTCTTTCTTTCGAGCTACAAAGTTCGTTTATTGCGTTCTACTTGCTGCAAAGTTGTCTCTCGTCACTGGGATCATCTTTCATTAGATATCCCATCCTCGTCGCCAAATTGTAATATATTTAGAGTTATATATATTCACGGTTTCAATAACGGAGACCGAACATTACGTGGATGCTCGTTTACTGATCAATTTTAAGACAGAGTACAGCGCATGTGCACAACAGCTAAGGACTCTTACACAGCCAATAGGGAAAGCCCTTATTAATACATTGGAAACACAAAGTTGTAATAATGCCAATACATTACAGTGACGTATTTTTGTGTACATTACAGTGACGTATTTTTTAAAAGTGTTGAAAATACATGTCATGCATCAGTATTACAGAATAATTAGTGCTACTGACAATTGTCGTTGCTAGGATTGCGTCTTTCTTGTGCCGTTTCCCCAGCAACGTGTGTGTAAGACTAGAGTTGTAGGTTAGAACAGAATAAGGTGTAATTAAGCCATTACAACAACAACAATCAAATGACCACACAAACCTGACATCACTGTCCTGCCCTCCCATCAGGCAGAATATCTAGCATGTGTGTGTGTGTTGTACATAGTCAGAAGGTAGTCCTAGATGATGTACCAGGAAGAACGAAACCCAGATAACAATTCCCAAACCTATCACTAGGTAACATAGAGTAGGCCATTAGAACACAAATCCAATAAGTGTTGTTCAATATGCTTCAGCTGGGTAGTTGAGACCTAGTGACTTTGGAGTCTGCTATTGATGTCTGTCAACATGAAATCTGTCAAGAAATCTGCCTTATTTCACTCTATGGGAAATCCCATAGGAATGATTTTCGTCCAGTGGAGAGATAGAAATAGAAATTCAGTAAAGTGTCTTATTGGTCAATAATGGTCTGTAATGAGAGTTGGTGTCATTACAGATTCACACAAAACAAACTCAAGCAGTAGTCAGTCACCATTTCAAGTTATATTTAATAGTCTAGGACAGTTCAGATTAAAATACATGTTCATCTGGGTTTAAAGGTGAGAGCATAAAACCTCTTCTGATAGAGAGGGACTTCAGAAATGTAATTGGATATAGGGCCATCGCAGATTTTGTCCACAGCCACTCCCATGGCAGTCATTAAAAAACAATTAAAAAAAACATTGGTAATTATGTGAAACACCAAATTTCCTGATTCACGGCTCATTCTGAGAATTGGAATCATATACCAGCTATACACTAACTATGTATAACTTTGGTTTGTAGTCTCACTGAGGTCCAGCTCTCCACCAAGGGCACTGCAGAGGGACACAGCACGCCTCACCTCCCACAGGGACCAGGTACAGGAGCTGCAGGAGGAGGGCTTTGCTGGAGCTGAGGAGAGACAGAGGAGGGAGCATACATTGTACAATGAGAAATCCTCCTCATCAGAGATCAGTGTGTCTGTCCTTACGCCAGACGGACTGTGTCTTAAGTGGAATAGCTGGTCTAGTCTGGCCTCCTCCACCTCACAGTCTTAGTTAAAGCTAACAATGCTACCACCGTTGCTACTGACGGACTAACAGTCATGCCATTACACAGATGCATTTGTTTACCACGTGTCTACTGTAAAATGTAATTAAACGTGACATACCTGCTTCGAAGTCGCTGTACTCTCAAAAAGAAAACAGGAACAACAACCTGTCGTAGAAATGGCAGTCCGCTATCCATGCACTCCCGCAGCCAAACCTGCGTTTCTCAGTACCTTTCGTTGCTAATGCTAGTGGCGTAGTAATGCTAGCGCTCAGAAGACTAGCTGGGTCTCGTCAATGTCAACATCATCAGAGGTGTGTTGCTGCGTAGCGCTGGATCAAACATAGAAGGCTGCTCATGTTCTATTTCTAGAGGTCACATGGTAACGCATTTTTGAAAAGTGTTCATGATACATGTCATGCATCATTATTACTCATTATTTTCAAAACGGTGTGTTGCTATGCAACCTTTCAATATAGAACATTAGCAACATTCTATGGAATGTTCAGTCCGCTCCAGATAACAACAGACTTCAGTTGATGTTCACATCGACACAAACCTGCTGATTTTCTGAGCAAAACGGACTGAAAAATGCCTCGGTGTTTTTCAGGATTGGCTGCGCGAGTGCTGGACTGCGGTCTGCCGTCTCTATGACGGGTTGTTCGTGTTTTCTTTTTTGCAAGGTTCGCGATCGTGAAGAGGAAAGCGACAGCGACTTTGAAGAGGGTATGTGACATTTAATTACATTTTACAGTAGACAGCTGGCAGAACATCAGGTTAGTTCATTCACTTCAATAGTCTCACATTGATTACCTGTGCCTGTATTGGGTCCTTCTTTTTAATATCATTGCTATTTTGTTGTAAACGTTTTTGTCTTTTGTTAGATTAGCCATGTCAACCTCATAGACATCCTCTATGAGCTGGTTCTGTTTGGGGTGATGGTGGGGAGGCCCCTGGTGGTGGTGAGTACTGTTCTTATACTGAAGACTGTAACAGGGTGACTTTGTTGACAAGTTCATATGACTCTCTGCTCTCTCCTCCTATGTTTGCTGTTAGCAACCTGGTGGTTTTGTGGAGCGTCTGTACTCTCTCCTACACTCCTGCCTGCCTGCCAGCAACATGAAACCAGAGGCTGAGAGATGCCTGCTGCACCTGAAGGTACAGACAAGTTCTGATGTTGTTACTGTTCCTTCTCTCTAGTATTTAGCATCCAATCTATTGTTCAGTTTAAATGAGTACTGTGAACTAGCAGTAACTCAGAGCCTTACCTCAGGGCGGGCTGATGATGCTTCTGGACGACATGTTTGGTCAGGAGGTTCCCTGGTACTTCAACACGGAGTCTCTGGTCGTTGGAGTCTCGAGCCTCCTGGAGCACCACCTTCAGCTTCTCATGGCGTCCTTCTGAGGGGACACACACACACACACACACACACACTTGCTATTAAGTAATCGGAATAAGTCATTTTAAATGATTGGAAGTAATTTTATTCTTACCACTAAAGTTGCACTCCCCCTCCCCCTCTCTTTCTCTTTTTTTCTCTCTTTCGTTTTTAGGAATTCCACAGGGTCAGACTCCATCGGTAACCGCAAAGGATACTTCAGTGAAATCCAATAAGTATTCTAGTTAAAGTTTAAATAATAACCTCACATGCCTTCTTGTTATGTCCCCCCCTCTCTCCCTTTCCCCTCTCTCTCTCTGATATGCAGGGCCACAGGAGTCTCATTGTCTTTACTTACAGACACTTATTACATATATTTGCAAATAAATGAGTGATAGAGTATCTCAAATTGATTTAATGTCTCTGTGTTTTCTTTTCTTTTGGTGACACTTAACACTAAGGTTTCCTTTTATAATGGGTTTATAATTCAGTTTGCACATTATAAGCATGTGTTGCATTTATAGCATTAGTAACAGTGCAGCCACATATTTTCAAATTATTTGAATTGTCACTATCTATGAATGAATCATTAAAGAGAAGCTACGGGATATGGCAATAACTATTTCTGTATTATTTAACCTCTTATTTTGTGTCTGAATTATCAATGCATAGTTTGTACAAATATAATCAATTGAATCACTGTTTTATCTCATTCAGCCACAGACTCCCTAGTTTATCATCGCCAACTTTAGAAGCAGCATTACTGTTAAGTGTGTCGATGTCACTGGTCTACGTGGAATCCACACACATACGCACCACACTGAGGGCATGTAACAGGGACCCGTTTCCAACTCATTAGCGCTACATTGAGAACTGTAGGCTGAGATTATAGAAATTATCTCGTAGAATCACTTTAATAGTCAAGAAACTACTCAGAAATCATACCACAATTAAACTTGAAAAAGTTCCAGAAGAAACATTGTTTCTCTTTAACAGAGCAATATCCAAGACTGCGTAAAGAGGGAGAAAAATATCTTTCTTAAAGATCAGATTTTAGTAAATAGATATTATTGCACACAATTGGGCTATAAGAATCTCAAAGACAGAATCAAACATTTCACTCTCTATAGTAGTGATTTTGGTGTCTAGTGTCAGAGGAACATATTTCATCCCCACATTAAGTAAACACAACTAAACTAATTCATATGTAATGTCCTCCAACTTTACATCAAGAATAAAGACACACTGTGTACTCTGTACCAGTATAGTAACACTACTACTAGAATATATGGACTTGCAATGGAATTTGGCCTTGGAGGGCTACAGGTCCTAGGCCCCCCATTCCCTAGCATCTGATTTCATGTCTCTGCATTGTGTACTGGTTATGGCATGGTACCACTAGGTGAAAGGTCGAGAGGCACATAGAATATTGTACAATTCCAACAGTCCCCTCTTTGATTATTTTAAACAAAGTATAATAATCAAGAATTACCAAAATGAATAATAAAAACATGAAAAAATATAAAAGTAACAACAGGAAATATAAAAGAACCACTTTCCTCATCTTACTAGTGAGTGAGATCTGCTTGTCCTATTTCACACATACAATACGTTGAGTTGACACCATGAGCATGCATGATGTACGGGACTGAGTGAGCGCTGCAAAACATGTTTGTCTACTGATGCTGTATCTTGAACCGTCATCTGCGTTTAACTCACTCACTGCCAAAGAATTCCGGTACACTCACCACCTGGAGTGCCAAGTGTTTTATGTGGTATTCACCTAGCAATAATACTTGGATTGGCTACAAAATGAAGAAGTCGCCCTTGGTGCTCTAGAATGTTGACAATTTGGGTCTCTGGGACTTTATTCCTGGTCCTCTGTGGCTCAGTTGGTAGAGCATGGCGCAAACAACGCTTAGGTTGTGGGTTAGATTTCTGCTGGGACCATACATACTGAAAAAAGTATGCACTCACTGCAATGTAAGTCGCTTTGGATAAAAGCGGTAGCTAAATTGCATATATTATTATATATTAGTCTAATTTCCCAACATTTCTCGTGATTACGTAGTACCATTAGCCAATTTATCCATCTTCTCTGCCAAAGTCCTGATATCAGTCAGGGCATAGTAAACACCTACAGGAGCAACAACAGAGAGAAGAACATGTTGAATACCTGTAGTGTGAGACAGTTTGAATATTACATCAGTCTTAAGTAAACGTCTAGTGTACTGTCCTTAGATAGCCACAAACAGAAAATAAATTAGACAGCCAAAAAATTTGACAGACACGCAAACACAAAATAAATATAACATTGAGTGCTAAAAACAACGCATTAAATGCAGAGCAGAATAATTAGTGCTATTGACAATTGTCGTTGCTAGGATTGCGTCTTTCTTGTGCCATTTCCCTAGATTCACGTGACCGTACCTGTTTTCAATTAGTGGCATTTTGGTTAATAAAATGGAGAGCACGCTCCGAAGTTAGCTCTGGCTTAGAGTTAGAGTAGTAACATAGAGTAGGCCATTAGAACACAAATCCAATAAGTGTTGTTCAATATGCTTCAGCTGGGTAGTTGAGACCTAGTGACTTTGGAGTCTGCTATTGATGTCTGTCAACATGAAATCTGTCAAGAAATCTGCCCTATTTCACTCTATGAGAAATCCCATAGGAATGATTTTCGTCCAGTGGAGAGATAGAAATAGAAATGTAGTAAAGTGTCTTATTGGTCAATAATGGTCTGTAATGAGAGTTGGTGTCATTACAGATTCACACAAAACAAACTCAAGCAGTAGTCAGTCACCATTTCAAGTTATATTTAATAGACTAGGACAGTTCAGATTAAAATACATGTTCATCTGGGTTTAAAGATGAGAGCATAAAACCTCTTCTGATAGAGAGGGACTTCAAAAATGTAATTGGATTTTGGGCCATCGCAGATTTTGTCCACAGCCACTCCCATGGCAGTCATAAAAAACAATTAAAAAAAACATTGGTAATTATGTGAAACACCAAATTTCCTGATTCACGGCTCATTCTGAGAATTGGAATCATATACCAGCTATACACTAACTATGTATAACTTTGGTTTGTAGTCTCACTGAGGTCCAGCTCTCCACCAAGGGCACTGCAGAGGGACACAGCACGCCTCACCTCCCACAGGGACCAGGTACAGGAGCTGCAGGAGGAGGGCTTTGCTGGAGCTGAGGGGAGACAGAGGAGGGAGCGTACATTGTACAATGAGAAATCCTCCTCCCTCCTCCTCATCAGAGATCAGTGTGTCTGTCCTTACCCCAGACGGACTGTGTCTAAGTGGGATGAGCTCTGTGCTGTGTCCCTCTGCTCCAATGCTGACAGGTCCACAAAGGAGGAGCAGGAAAAATCCAGCCTGTGCTGCAGAGCCCTGAGCTGCTCTGCTGCTGCCCCCTGCTGGATGTGTGAGGCAGTGCAGCAGTGGAGGAACCTCAGCAGCAGCCTCCTGTCAACACTGCAGCAAGGGATACAGGGTCAGTTGCACCTGGTGGAAGACCTCGTTGATGAAGATGATGTTGTCCCGCCAGCCGGACAGCGTGCTGCTGTTGGAGTGGCTCTTCTCTGGCTCGGCAGGCCCGTTGGGCTCCCCCTCCTCTCCAGTCCTTCTCCTTCCCCTGGAGAATTGCACAACTTTTTTTTATAGATTGGTGTTACAAATTCTTTAGCTGAGTAGTTTTACTGAGTTAATACCTATGTCTGATCTAAATTTCATGTGAATGGCTGCAATGGAAATATGTTGAATTAAACATTTGTTGATGTGTTGAATACTTATTTTCCCGCACTGTATATACACACTCACTGAGCACGTTATTAGGAACACTATACTATACTCGGTAGGGCCTCCCTTTGCTCTGAAAACAGCCTCAATTCTTTGTGGCATTGATTCCACAAGATGTTTATAACATTTCTTTGACATTCTGGTCCATGATGACATGATTGCATCACACGATTGCTGTAGATTTTTCAGGTGCACTTCCAAGCTGTGAATCTCCCGTTCTACCACATCCCAAAGGTGTTCTATTTGATTCAGATCTGGTGGCTGGGAAGGCCACTGAAGAACACAGAACTCATTGTTATGTTTCTGAAACCAGTTTGAGACGACTTTTGCTTTGCGACATGGTGCATTATCATGCTGGAAGTAGCCATTAGAAGATGGGTAAATTGTGGCCATGAAGGCATGCACATGGTCAGCAACAATACTCAAATAGGCTGTGGCATTCAAGCAATATGATTGATTGGTATTAACAGGCCCAAAGTGTACCAAAAAAACATTCCCCACACCATTACACCACCTCCACCATGAGAATGTGTACAGGTGTTGCTAATAAAGTGTTTGTTGATTGTATATATAATATATATATATATATATATATATATATATATATATATATATATATATATATATATATATATATATATATATATATATATATATTTGTATTTATTATACTACAGCATGTATTATACTTCATCACTTTCATATTTATTTGTGTCTCTGTGTGTGGTTTACATATGTATGTATATATAGTGTGTGATTTTCTCGAATTATAGGACATCAGCACTTATTACCGTCTACCTTTTTCTAAAATGTTTGTTAATATATCACAACACTTACGCATGGCCACTTTATTATGGGGGTTTTACGTCCTGTTATCTCTAATTGTCTTATCACTATGCGTATTACTAATTTATTACATGTCCCCAGCATTTTCTTTTTATCTTAAAATTGTTATTATCTATTTATATAGGCAGGCCTATATTTGCACTTTCGCCCACGTAGCACTTAATCTCCTAAAGACCATTTGGGAAGACGTGATATCTGCACCCTAAGATCTAAGTGTCATTTCGATGAGGTCTGGAGAAGAGGCCATCTAGCACACCAAACAAATAATCATGTGTTTAAATATCCTTGTCGTTTTGAAAAATTACCATTGTCACCTGCACAGGAATGCCATGCGGCCAACATTGAAGAAATGTGCTTCTCAAATCTGTCATTAACACTGTTTTCCACACGCTTTTTTCATTGCATTGCCAAATAATCAATTGGTCATTGATGCGTCACGAATAACGACAATGCGTCGAAAATTAAAGAAATGTAAACATGAATTATGTTATTACTGTCTAAGAATCGCAAAGCTGTATGCGAAAAGGCATCTGACGTCACTGTGGCTTGCCTGAAACAAAGGAATTAGAGAAACATGTGCTTACAGGGGCGTCGAACCGGCTTGTCCCCCTGATGGAGCAAAGTTGCTACAGTCACAAAGACAAGCTCCGCGCTCATGGGCAATTTATATGGGGCAACTGTGCTGCGAGTATCTAAGCAGTCGTCGTGCATGGATAAAATGCAATGTTTCAAACAGATCTGATGAATTCACCTACTTTGAAAAAGTGTGCGTTAAGGGAGTCCTTTTGACACAAAGCGAAAATCTACAGTCAAGCGTCAATCAGCAGACAGCCGTGTGTTCTTTAGTCATGAGCCTGTTGTCAAAATGGCAGAAAAAATTGGTCACAAACGAAATATTGTTTCTACACTTAAAATGAACAAAGAAAAAATGAGCTAGCCTGATATAAGTCATGTTCATGACAATGCAAATGTAACGAGATTTCGAACTGTTCTGTTGCACACGTTGGGACTCATTTATTTTTTCTACAAGAATCATTTGCCATGATGGGAATCGAACCCGGGCCGCCCTGCGTTACAAGGCAGATTCCTATCCGCTAGACCATTTGGGAAGATTTCATATGTAGACCCTAAGATATCTAAGTGTCATTTCGATGAGGTCTGTAGCAGAGGCCATAGAGCACACCAAACAAATAATCATGTGTTTAAATATCCTTGTCGTTTTGAAAAATTACTATTGTCACCTGCACAGGAATGCCATGCGGCCAACATTGAAGAAATGTGCTTCTCAAATCTGTCATTAACACTGTTTTCCACACGCTTTTTTCATTGCATTGCCATATAATCAATTGGTCATTGATGCGTCACGAATAACGACAATACGTCGAAAATTAAAGAAATGTAAACATGAATTATGTTATTACTGTCTAAGAATCGCAAAGCTGTATGCGTAAAGGCGTCTGACGTCACAGTGGCTTGCCTGAAACAAAGGAATTAGAGAAACATGTGCTTACAGGGGCGTCGAACCGGCTTGTCCCCCTGATGGAGCAAAGTTGCTACAGTCACAAAGACAAGCTCCGCGCTCATGGGCAATTTATATGGGGCAACTGTGCTGCGAGTATCTAAGCAGTCGTCGTGCATGGATAAAATGCAATGTTTCAAACAGATCTGATGAATTCACCTACTTTGAAAAAGTGTGCGTTAAGGGAGTCCTTTTGACACAAAGCGAAAATCTACAGTCAAGTGTCAATCAGCAGACAGCCGTGTGTTCTTTAGTCATGAGCCTGTTGTCAAAACGGCAGAAAAAAATGGTCACAAACGAAATATTGTTTCTTCACTTAAAATGAACAAAGAAAAAATGAGCTAGCCTGATATAAGTCATGTTCATGACGATGCAAATGTCACGAGATTTCGAACTGTTCTGTTGCACACGTTGGGACTCATTTTATTTTTCTACAAGAATCATTTGCCATGACGGGAATCGAACCCGGGCCGCCCAGCGCTACAAGGCAGATTCCTATCCGCTAGACCATTTGTGAAGATTTCATATGTAGACCCTAAGATATCTAAGTGTCATTTCGATGAGATCTGTAGCAGAGGCCATAGAGCACACCAAACAAATAATCATGTGTTTAAATATCCTTGTCGTTTTGAAAAATTACCATTGTCACCTGCACAGGAATGCCATGCGGCCAACATTGAAGAAATGTGCTTCTCAAATCTGTCATTAACACTGTTTTCCACACGCTTTTTTCATTGCATTGCCATATAATCAATTGGTCATTGATGCGTCACGAATAACGACAATGCGTCGAAAATTAAAGAAATGTAAACATGAATTATGTTATTACTGTCTAAGCATCGCAAAGCTGTATGCGTAAAGGCGTCTGACGTCACAGTGGCTTGCCTGAAAAAAAGGAATTAGAGAAACATGTGCTTACAGGGGCGTCGAACCGCCTTCTCCCGCTGATGGAGCAAAGTTGCTACAGTGACAAAGACAAGCTCCGCGCTCATGGGCAATTTATATGAGGCAACTGTGCTGCGAGTATCTAAGTAGTCGTCGTGCATGGATAAAATGCAATGTTTCAAACAGATCTGATGAATTCACCTACTTTGAAAAAGTGTGCGTTAGGGAGTTCTTTTGACACAAAGCGAAAATCTACAGTCAAGCGTCAATCAGCAGACAGCCGTGTGTTCTTTAGTCATGAGCCTGTTGTCAAAATGGCAGAAAAAATTGGTCAGAAACGAAATATTGTTTCTACACTTAAAATGAACAAAGAAAAAATGAGCTAGCCTGATATAAGTCATGTTCATGACGATGCAAATGTAACGAGATTTCAAACTGTTCTGTTGCACACGTTGAGACTCATTTTATTTTTCTACAAGAATCATTTGCCATGACGGGAATCGAACCCGGGCCGCCCTGCGTTACAAGGCAGATTCCTATCCGCTAGACCATTTGGGAAGATTTCATATGTAGACCCTAAGATATCTAAGTGTCATTTCGATGAGGTCTGTAGCAGAGGCCATAGAGCACACCAAACAAATAATCATGTGTTTAAATATCCTTGTCGTTTTGAAAAATTACCATTGTCACCTGCACAGGAATGCCATGCGGCCAACATTGAAAAAATGTGCTTCTCAAATCTGTCATTAACACTGTTTTCCACACGCTTTTTTCATTGCATTGCCATATAATCAATTGGTCATTGATGCGTCACGAATAACGACAATACGTCGAAAATTAAAGAAATGTAAACATGAATTATGTTATTACTGTCTAAGAATCGCAAAGCTGTATGCGTAAAGGCGTCTGACGTCACAGTGGCTTTCCTGAAACAAAGGAATTAGAGAAACATGTGCTTACAGGGGCGTCGAACCGCCTTCTCCCGCTGATGGAGCAAAGTTGCTACAGTGACAAAGACAAGCTCCGCGCTCATGGGCAATTTATATGAGGCAACTGTGCTGCGAGTATCTAAGTAGTCGTCGTGCATGGATAAAATGCAATGTTTCAAACAGATCTGATGAATTCACCTACATTGAAAAAGTGTGCGTTAGGGAGTTCTTTTGACACAAAGCGAAAATCTACAGTCAAGCGTCAATCAGCAGACAGCCGTGTGTTCTTTAGTAATGAGCCTGTTGTCAAAACGGCAGAAAAAAATGTTCACAAACGAAATATTGTTTCTACACTTAAAATGAACAAAGAAAAAATGAGCTAGCCTGATATAAGTCATGTTCATGACGATGCAAATGTAACGAGATTTCGAACTGTTCTGTTGCACACGTTGGGACTCATTTTATTTTTCTACAAAAAACATTTGCCATGACGGGAATCGAACCCGGGCCGCCCTGCGTTACAAGGCAGATTCCTATCCGCTAGACCATTTGGGAAGACTTGATATGTACACCCTAAGATATCTAAGTGTCATTTCGATGAGGTCTGTAGCAGAGGCCATAGAGCACAGCAAACAAATAATCATGTGTTTAAATATCCTTGTCGTTTTGAAAAATTACCATTGTCACCTGCACAGGAATGCCATGCGGCCAACATTGAAGAAATGTGCTTCTCAAATCTGTCATTAACACTGTTTTCCACACGCTTTTTTCATTGCATTGCCATATAATCAATTGGTCATTGATGCGTCACGAATAACGACAATGCGTCGAAAATTAAAGAAATGTAAACATGAATTATGTTATTACTGTCTAAGCATCGCAAAGCTGTATGCGTAAAGGCGTCTGACGTCACAGTGGCTTGCCTGAAAAAAAGGAATTAGAGAAACATGTGCTTACAGGGGCGTCGAACCGCCTTCTCCCGCTGATGGAGCAAAGTTGCTACAGTGACAAAGACAAGCTCCGCGCTCATGGGCAATTTATATGAGGCAACTGTGCTGCGAGTATCTAAGTAGTCGTCGTGCATGGATAAAATGCAATGTTTCAAACAGATCTGATGAATTCACCTACTTTGAAAAAGTGTGCGTTAGGGAGTTCTTTTGACACAAAGCGAAAATCTACAGTCAAGCGTCAATCAGCAGACAGCCGTGTGTTCTTTAGTCATGAGCCTGTTGTCAAAATGGCAGAAAAAATTGGTCAGAAACGAAATATTGTTTCTACACTTAAAATGAACAAAGAAAAAATGAGCTAGCCTGATATAAGTCATGTTCATGACGATGCAAATGTAACGAGATTTCAAACTGTTCTGTTGCACACGTTGAGACTCATTTTATTTTTCTACAAGAATCATTTGCCATGACGGGAATCGAACCCGGGCCGCCCTGCGTTACAAGGCAGATTCCTATCCGCTAGACCATTTGGGAAGATTTCATATGTAGACCCTAAGATATCTAAGTGTCATTTCGATGAGGTCTGTAGCAGAGGCCATAGAGCACACCAAACAAATAATCATGTGTTTAAATATCCTTGTCGTTTTGAAAAATTACCATTGTCACCTGCACAGGAATGCCATGCGGCCAACATTGAAGAAATGTGCTTCTCAAATCTGTCATTAACACTGTTTTCCACACGCTTTTTTCATTGCATTGCCATATAATCAATTGGTCATTGATGCGTCACGAATAACGACAATGCGTCGAAAATTAAAGAAATGTAAACATGAATTATGTTATTACTGTCTAAGCATCGCAAAGCTGTATGCGTAAAGGCGTCTGACGTCACAGTGGCTTGCCTGAAAAAAAGGAATTAGAGAAACATGTGCTTACAGGGGCGTCGAACCGCCTTCTCCCGCTGATGGAGCAAAGTTGCTACAGTGACAAAGACAAGCTCCGCGCTCATGGGCAATTTATATGAGGCAACTGTGCTGCGAGTATCTAAGTAGTCGTCGTGCATGGATAAAATGCAATGTTTCAAACAGATCTGATGAATTCACCTACTTTGAAAAAGTGTGCGTTAGGGAGTTCTTTTGACACAAAGCGAAAATCTACAGTCAAGCGTCAATCAGCAGACAGCCGTGTGTTCTTTAGTCATGAGCCTGTTGTCAAAATGGCAGAAAAAATTGGTCAGAAACGAAATATTGTTTCTACACTTAAAATGAACAAAGAAAAAATGAGCTAGCCTGATATAAGTCATGTTCATGACGATGCAAATGTAACGAGATTTCAAACTGTTCTGTTGCACACGTTGAGACTCATTTTATTTTTCTACAAGAATCATTTGCCATGACGGGAATCGAACCCGGGCCGCCCTGCGTTACAAGGCAGATTCCTATCCGCTAGACCATTTGGGAAGATTTCATATGTAGACCCTAAGATATCTAAGTGTCATTTCGATGAGGTCTGTAGCAGAGGCCAGAGAGCACACCAAACAAATAATCATGTGTTTAAATATCCTTGTCGTTTTGAAAAATTACCATTGTCACCTGCACAGGAATGCCATGCGGCCAACATTGAAAAAATGTGCTTCTCAAATCTGTCATTAACACTGTTTTCCACACGCTTTTTTCATTGCATTGCCATATAATCAATTGGTCATTGATGCGTCACGAATAACGACAATGCGTCGAAAATTAAAGAAATGTAAACATGAATTATGTTATTACTATCTAAGCATCGCAAAGCTGTATGCGTAAAGGCGTCTGACGTCACAGTGGCTTGCCTGAAACAAAGGAATTCGAGAAACATGTGCTTACAGGGGCGTCGAACCGACTTCTCCCGCTGATGGAGCAAAGTTGCTACAGTGACAAAGACAAGCTCCGCGCTCATGGGCAATTTATATGGGGCAACTGTGCTGCGAGTATCTAAGCAGTCGTCGTGCATGGATAAAATGCAATGTTTCAAACAGATCTGATGAATTCACCTACTTTGAAAAAGTGTGCGTTAGGGAGTTCTTTTGACACAAAGCGAAAATCTACAGTCAAGCGTCAATCAGCAGACAGCCGTGTGTTCTTTAGTCATGAGCCTGTTGTCAAAACGGCAGAAAAAAATGGTCAGAAACGAAATATTGTTTCTACACTTAAAATGAACAAAGAAAAAATGAGCTAGCCTGATATAAGTCATGTTCATGACGATGCAAATGTAACGAGATTTCGAACTGTTCTGTTGCACACGTTGGGACTCATTTTATTTTTCTACAAAAATCATTTGCCATGACGGGAATCGAACCCGGGCCGCCCTGCGTTACAAGGCAGATTCCTATCCGCTAGACCATTTGGGAAGACTTGATATGTACACCCTAAGATATCTAAGTGTCATTTCGATGAGGTCTGTAGCAGAGGCCATAGAGCACAGCAAACAAATAATCATGTGTTTAAATATCCTTGTCGTTTTGAAAAATTACCATTGTCACCTGCACAGGAATGCCATGCGGCCAACATTGAAGAAATGTGCTTCTCAAATCTGTCATTAACACTGTTTTCCACACGCTTTTTTCATTGCATTGCCATATAATCAATTGGTCATTGATGCGTCACGAATAACGACAATACGTCGAAAATTAAAGAAATGTAAACATGAATTATGTTATTACTGTCTAAGAATCGCAAAGCTGTATGCGTAAAGGCGTCTGACGTCACAGTGGCTTGCCTGAAACAAAGGAATTAGAGAAACATGTGCTTACAGGGGCGTCGAACCGGCTTGTCCCCCTGATGGAGCAAAGTTGCTACAGTCACAAAGACAAGCTCCGCGCTCATGGGCAATTTATATGGGGCAACTGTGCTGCGAGTATCTAAGCAGTCGTCGTGCATGGATAAAATGCAATGTTTCAAACAGATCTGATGAATTCACCTACTTTGAAAAAGTGTGCGTTAAGGGAGTCCTTTTGACACAAAGCGAAAATCTACAGTCAAGTGTCAATCAGCAGACAGCCGTGTGTTCTTTAGTCATGAGCCTGTTGTCAAAACGGCAGAAAAAAATGGTCACAAACGAAATATTGTTTCTTCACTTAAAATGAACAAAGAAAAAATGAGCTAGCCTGATATAAGTCATGTTCATGACGATGCAAATGTCACGAGATTTCGAACTGTTCTGTTGCACACGTTGGGACTCATTTTATTTTTCTACAAGAATCATTTGCCATGACGGGAATCGAACCCGGGCCGCCTAGCGCTACAAGGCAGATTCCTATCCGCTAGACCATTTGTGAAGATTTCATATGTAGACCCTAAGATATCTAAGTGTCATTTCGATGAGGTCTGTAGCAGAGGCCATAGAGCACACCAAACAAATAATCATGTGTTTAAATATCCTTCTCGTTTTGAAAAATTACCATTGTCACCTGCACAGGAATGCCATGCGGCCAACATTGAAGAAATGTGCTTCTCAAATCTGTCATTAACACTGTTTTCCACACGCTTTTTTCATTGCATTGCCATATAATCAATTGGTCATTGATGCGTCACGAATAACGACAATGCGTCGAAAATTAAAGAAATGTAAACATGAATTATGTTATTACTGTCTAAGCATCGCAAAGCTGTCGTCACAGTGGCTTGCCTGAAACAAAGGAATTAGAGAAACATGTGCTTTCAGGGGCGTCGAACAGGCTTCTCCCGCTGATGGAGCAAAGTTGCTACAGTGACAAAGACAAGCTCCGCGCTCATGGGCAATTTATATGGGGCAACTGTGCTGCGAGTATCTAAGCAGTCGTCGTGCATGGATAAAATGCAATGTTTCAAACAGATCTGATGAATTCACCTACTTTGAAAAAGTGTGCGTTAGGGAGTTCTTTTGACACAAAGCGAAAATCTACAGTCAAGCGTCAATCAGCAGACAGCCGTGTGTTCTTTAGTCATGAGCCTGTTGTCAAAACGGCAGAAAAAAATGTTCACAAACGAAATATTGTTTCTACACTTAAAATGAACAAAGAAAAAATGAGCTAGCCTGATATAAGTCATGTTCATGACGATGCAAATGTAACGAGATTTCGAACTGTTCTGTTGCACACGTTGGGACTCATTTTATTTTTCTACAAAAAACATTTGCCATGACGGGAATCGAACCCGGGCCGCCCTGCGTTACAAGGCAGATTCCTATCTGCTAGACCATTTGGGAAGATTTCATATGTAGACCCTAAGATATCTAAGTGTCATTTCGATGAGGTCTGTAGCAGAGGCCATAGAGCACACCAAACAAATAATCATGTGTTTAAATATCCTTGTCGTTTTGAAAAATTACCATTGTCACCTGCACAGGAATGCCATGCGGCCAACATTGAAAAAATGTGCTTCTCAAATCTGTCATTAACACTGTTTTCCACACGCTTTTTTCATTGCATTGCCATATAATCAATTGGTCATTGATGCGTCACGAATAACGACAATACGTCGAAAATTAAAGAAATGTAAACATGAATTATGTTATTACTGTCTAAGAATCGCAAAGCTGTATGCGTAAAGGCGTCTGACGTCACAGTGGCTTTCCTGAAACAAAGGAATTAGAGAAACATGTGCTTACAGGGGCGTCGAACCGCCTTCTCCCGCTGATGGAGCAAAGTTGCTACAGTGACAAAGACAAGCTCCGCGCTCATGGGCAATTTATATGAGGCAACTGTGCTGCGAGTATCTAAGTAGTCGTCGTGCATGGATAAAATGCAATGTTTCAAACAGATCTGATGAATTCACCTACATTGAAAAAGTGTGCGTTAGGGAGTTCTTTTGACACAAAGCGAAAATCTACAGTCAAGCGTCAATCAGCAGACAGCCGTGTGTTCTTTAGTCATGAGCCTGTTGTCAAAACGGCAGAAAAAAATGTTCACAAACGAAATATTGTTTCTACACTTAAAATGAACAAAGAAAAAATGAGCTAGCCTGATATAAGTCATGTTCATGACAATGCAAATGTAACGAGATTTCAAACTGTTCTGTTGCACACGTTGGGACTCATTTTATTTTTCTACAAAAAACATTTACCATGACGGGAATCGAACCCGGGCCGCCCTGCGTTACAAGGTAGATGCCTATCCGCTAGACCATTTGGGAAAACTTGATATGTACACCCTAAGATATCTAAGTGTCATTTCGATGAGATCTGGAGCAGAGGCCATAGAGCACAGCAAACAAATAATCATGTGTTTAAATATCCTTGTCGTTTTGAAAAATTACCATTGTCACCTGCACAGGAATGCCATGCGGCCAACATTGAAGAAATGTGCTTCTCAAATCTGTCATTAACACTGTTTTCCACACGCTTTTTTCATTGCATTGCCATATAATCAATTGGTCATTGATGCGTCACGAATAACGACAATGCGTCGAAAATTAAAGAAATGTAAACATGAATTATGTTATTACTGTCTAAGCATCGCAAAGCTGTATGCGTAAAGGCGTCTGACGTCACAGTGGCTTGCCTGAAAAAAAGGAATTAGAGAAACATGTGCTTACAGGGGCGTCGAACCGCCTTCTCCCGCTGATGGAGCAAAGTTGCTACAGTGACAAAGACAAGCTCCGCGCTCATGGGCAATTTATATGAGGCAACTGTGCTGCGAGTATCTAAGTAGTCGTCGTGCATGGATAAAATGCAATGTTTCAAACAGATCTGATGAATTCACCTACTTTGAAAAAGTGTGCGTTAGGGAGTTCTTTTGACACAAAGCGAAAATCTACAGTCAAGCGTCAATCAGCAGACAGCCGTGTGTTCTTTAGTCATGAGCCTGTTGTCAAAATGGCAGAAAAAATTGGTCAGAAACGAAATATTGTTTCTACACTTAAAATGAACAAAGAAAAAATGAGCTAGCCTGATATAAGTCATGTTCATGACGATGCAAATGTAACGAGATTTCAAACTGTTCTGTTGCACACGTTGAGACTCATTTTATTTTTCTACAAGAATCATTTGCCATGACGGGAATCGAACCCGGGCCGCCCTGCGTTACAAGGCAGATTCCTATCCGCTAGACCATTTGGGAAGATTTCATATGTAGACCCTAAGATATCTAAGTGTCATTTCGATGAGGTCTGTAGCAGAGGCCATAGAGCACACCAAACAAATAATCATGTGTTTAAATATCCTTGTCGTTTTGAAAAATTACCATTGTCACCTGCACAGGAATGCCATGCGGCCAACATTGAAAAAATGTGCTTCTCAAATCTGTCATTAACACTGTTTTCCACACGCTTTTTTCATTGCATTGCCATATAATCAATTGGTCATTGATGCGTCACGAATAACGACAATGCGTCGAAAATTAAAGAAATGTAAACATGAATTATGTTATTACTGTCTAAGCATCGCAAAGCTGTATGCGTAAAGGCGTCTGACGTCACAGTGGCTTGCCTGAAAAAAAGGAATTAGAGAAACATGTGCTTACAGGGGCGTCGAACCGCCTTCTCCCGCTGATGGAGCAAAGTTGCTACAGTGACAAAGACAAGCTCCGCGCTCATGGGCAATTTATATGAGGCAACTGTGCTGCGAGTATCTAAGTAGTCGTCGTGCATGGATAAAATGCAATGTTTCAAACAGATCTGATGAATTCACCTACTTTGAAAAAGTGTGCGTTAGGGAGTTCTTTTGACACAAAGCGAAAATCTACAGTCAAGCGTCAATCAGCAGACAGCCGTGTGTTCTTTAGTAATGAGCCTGTTGTCAAAACGGCAGAAAAAAATGTTCACAAACGAAATATTGTTTCTACACTTAAAATGAACAAAGAAAAAATGAGCTAGCCTGATATAAGTCATGTTCATGACGATGCAAATGTAACGAGATTTCGAACTGTTCTGTTGCACACGTTGGGACTCATTTTATTTTTCTACAAAAAACATTTGCCATGACGGGAATCGAACCCGGGCCGCCCTGCGTTACAAGGCAGATTCCTATCCGCTAGACCATTTGGGAAGACTTGATATGTACACCCTAAGATATCTAAGTGTCATTTCGATGAGGTCTGTAGCAGAGGCCATAGAGCACAGCAAACAAATAATCATGTGTTTAAATATCCTTGTCGTTTTGAAAAATTACCATTGTCACCTGCACAGGAATGCCATGCGGCCAACATTGAAGAAATGTGCTTCTCAAATCTGTCATTAACACTGTTTTCCACACGCTTTTTTCATTGCATTGCCATATAATCAATTGGTCATTGATGCGTCACGAATAACGACAATGCGTCGAAAATTAAAGAAATGTAAACATGAATTATGTTATTACTGTCTAAGCATCGCAAAGCTGTATGCGTAAAGGCGTCTGACGTCACAGTGGCTTTCCTGAAACAAAGGAATTAGAGAAACATGTGCTTACAGGGGCGTCGAACCGCCTTCTCCCGCTGATGGAGCAAAGTTGCTACAGTGACAAAGACAAGCTCCGCGCTCATGGGCAATTTATATGAGGCAACTGTGCTGCGAGTATCTAAGTAGTCGTCGTGCATGGATAAAATGCAATGTTTCAAACAGATCTGATGAATTCACCTACATTGAAAAAGTGTGCGTTAGGGAGTTCTTTTGACACAAAGCGAAAATCTACAGTCAAGCGTCAATCAGCAGACAGCCGTGTGTTCTTTAGTCATGAGCCTGTTGTCAAAACGGCAGAAAAAAATGTTCACAAACGAAATATTGTTTCTACACTTAAAATGAACAAAGAAAAAATGAGCTAGCCTGATATAAGTCATGTTCATGACAATGCAAATGTAACGAGATTTCGAACTGTTCTGTTGCACACGTTGGGACTCATTTTATTTTTCTACAAAAAACATTTACCATGACGGGAATCGAACCCGGGCCGCCCTGCGTTACAAGGTAGATGCCTATCCGCTAGACCATTTGGGAAAACTTGATATGTACACCCTAAGATATCTAAGTGTCATTTCGATGAGATCTGGAGCAGAGGCCATAGAGCACAGCAAACAAATAATCATGTGTTTAAATATCCTTGTCGTTTTGAAAAATTACCATTGTCACCTGCACAGGAATGCCATGCGGCCAACATTGAAGAAATGTGCTTCTCAAATCTGTCATTAACACTGTTTTCCACACGCTTTTTTCATTGCATTGCCATATAATCAATTGGTCATTGATGCGTCACGAATAACGACAATGCGTCGAAAATTAAAGAAATGTAAACATGAATTATGTTATTACTGTCTAAGCATCGCAAAGCTGTCGTCACAGTGGCTTGCCTGAAACAAAGGAATTAGAGAAACATGTGCTTTCAGGGGCGTCGAACAGGCTTCTCCCGCTGATGGAGCAAAGTTGCTACAGTGACAAAGACAAGCTCCGCGCTCATGGGCAATTTATATGGGGCAACTGTGCTGCGAGTATCTAAGCAGTCGTCGTGCATGGATAAAATGCAATGTTTCAAACAGATCTGATGAATTCACCTACTTTGAAAAAGTGTGCGTTAGGGAGTTCTTTTGACACAAAGCGAAAATCTACAGTCAAGCGTCAATCAGCAGACAGCCGTGTGTTCTTTAGTCATCAGCCTGTTGTCAAAACGGCAGAAAAAAATGTTCACAAACGAAATATTGTTTCTACACTTAAAATGAACAAAGAAAAAATGAGCTAGCCTGATATAAGTCATGTTCATGACGATGCAAATGTAACGAGATTTCGAACTGTTCTGTTGCACACGTTGGGACTCATTTTATTTTTCTACAAAAAACATTTGCCATGACGGGAATCGAACCCGGGCCGCCCTGCGTTACAAGGTAGATGCCTATCCGCTAGACCATTTGGGAAAACTTGATATGTACACCCTAAGATATCTAAGTGTCATTTCGATGAGATCTGGAGCAGAGGCCATAGAGCACAGCAAACAAATAATCATGTGTTTAAATATCCTTGTCGTTTTGAAAAATTACCATTGTCACCTGCACAGGAATGCCATGCGGCCAACATTGAAGAAATGTGCTTCTCAAATCTGTCATTAACACTGTTTTCCACACGCTTTTTTCATTGCATTGCCATATAATCAATTGGTCATTGATGCGTCACGAATAACGACAATGCGTCGAAAATTAAAGAAATGTAAACATGAATTATGTTATTACTGTCTAAGCATCGCAAAGCTGTATGCGTAAAGGCGTCTGACGTCACAGTGGCTTGCCTGAAAAAAAGGAATTAGAGAAACATGTGCTTACAGGGGCGTCGAACCGCCTTCTCCCGCTGATGGAGCAAAGTTGCTACAGTGACAAAGACAAGCTCCGCGCTCATGGGCAATTTATATGAGGCAACTGTGCTGCGAGTATCTAAGTAGTCGTCGTGCATGGATAAAATGCAATGTTTCAAACAGATCTGATGAATTCACCTACTTTGAAAAAGTGTGCGTTAGGGAGTTCTTTTGACACAAAGCGAAAATCTACAGTCAAGCGTCAATCAGCAGACAGCCGTGTGTTCTTTAGTCATGAGCCTGTTGTCAAAATGGCAGAAAAAATTGGTCAGAAACGAAATATTGTTTCTACACTTAAAATGAACAAAGAAAAAATGAGCTAGCCTGATATAAGTCATGTTCATGACGATGCAAATGTAACGAGATTTCAAACTGTTCTGTTGCACACGTTGAGACTCATTTTATTTTTCTACAAGAATCATTTGCCATGACGGGAATCGAACCCGGGCCGCCCTGCGTTACAAGGCAGATTCCTATCCGCTAGACCATTTGGGAAGATTTCATATGTAGACCCTAAGATATCTAAGTGTCATTTCGATGAGGTCTGTAGCAGAGGCCATAGAGCACACCAAACAAATAATCATGTGTTTAAATATCCTTGTCGTTTTGAAAAATTACCATTGTCACCTGCACAGGAATGCCATGCGGCCAACATTGAAAAAATGTGCTTCTCAAATCTGTCATTAACACTGTTTTCCACACGCTTTTTTCATTGCATTGCCATATAATCAATTGGTCATTGATGCGTCACGAATAACGACAATACGTCGAAAATTAAAGAAATGTAAACATGAATTATGTTATTACTGTCTAAGAATCGCAAAGCTGTATGCGTAAAGGCGTCTGACGTCACAGTGGCTTTCCTGAAACAAAGGAATTAGAGAAACATGTGCTTACAGGGGCGTCGAACCGCCTTCTCCCGCTGATGGAGCAAAGTTGCTACAGTGACAAAGACAAGCTCCGCGCTCATGGGCAATTTATATGAGGCAACTGTGCTGCGAGTATCTAAGTAGTCGTCGTGCATGGATAAAATGCAATGTTTCAAACAGATCTGATGAATTCACCTACATTGAAAAAGTGTGCGTTAGGGAGTTCTTTTGACACAAAGCGAAAATCTACAGTCAAGCGTCAATCAGCAGACAGCCGTGTGTTCTTTAGTCATGAGCCTGTTGTCAAAACGGCAGAAAAAAATGTTCACAAACGAAATATTGTTTCTACACTTAAAATGAACAAAGAAAAAATGAGCTAGCCTGATATAAGTCATGTTCATGACAATGCAAATGTAACGAGATTTCGAACTGTTCTGTTGCACACGTTGGGACTCATTTTATTTTTCTACAAAAAACATTTACCATGACGGGAATCGAACCCGGGCCGCCCTGCGTTACAAGGTAGATGCCTATCCGCTAGACCATTTGGGAAAACTTGATATGTACACCCTAAGATATCTAAGTGTCATTTCGATGAGATCTGGAGCAGAGGCCATAGAGCACAGCAAACAAATAATCATGTGTTTAAATATCCTTGTCGTTTTGAAAAATTACCATTGTCACCTGCACAGGAATGCCATGCGGCCAACATTGAAGAAATGTGCTTCTCAAATCTGTCATTAACACTGTTTTCCACACGCTTTTTTCATTGCATTGCCATATAATCAATTGGTCATTGATGCGTCACGAATAACGACAATGCGTCGAAAATTAAAGAAATGTAAACATGAATTATGTTATTACTGTCTAAGCATCGCAAAGCTGTATGCGTAAAGGCGTCTGACGTCACAGTGGCTTGCCTGAAAAAAAGGAATTAGAGAAACATGTGCTTACAGGGGCGTCGAACCGCCTTCTCCCGCTGATGGAGCAAAGTTGCTACAGTGACAAAGACAAGCTCCGCGCTCATGGGCAATTTATATGAGGCAACTGTGCTGCGAGTATCTAAGTAGTCGTCGTGCATGGATAAAATGCAATGTTTCAAACAGATCTGATGAATTCACCTACTTTGAAAAAGTGTGCGTTAGGGAGTTCTTTTGACACAAAGCGAAAATCTACAGTCAAGCGTCAATCAGCAGACAGCCGTGTGTTCTTTAGTCATGAGCCTGTTGTCAAAATGGCAGAAAAAATTGGTCAGAAACGAAATATTGTTTCTACACTTAAAATGAACAAAGAAAAAATGAGCTAGCCTGATATAAGTCATGTTCATGACGATGCAAATGTAACGAGATTCCAAACTGTTCTGTTGCACACGTTGAGACTCATTTTATTTTTCTACAAGAATCATTTGCCATGACGGGAATCGAACCCGGGCCGCCCTGCGTTACAAGGCAGATTCCTATCCGCTAGACCATTTGGGAAGATTTCATATGTAGACCCTAAGATATCTAAGTGTCATTTCGATGAGGTCTGTAGCAGAGGCCATAGAGCACACCAAACAAATAATCATGTGTTTAAATATCCTTGTCGTTTTGAAAAATTACCATTGTCACCTGCACAGGAATGCCATGCGGCCAACATTGAAAAAATGTGCTTCTCAAATCTGTCATTAACAGTTTTCCACACGCTTTTTTCATTGCATTGCCATATAATCAATTGGTCATTGATGCGTCACGAATAACGACAATACGTCGAAAATTAAAGAAATGTAAACATGAATTATGTTATTACTGTCTAAGAATCGCAAAGCTGTATGCGTAAAGGCGTCTGACGTCACAGTGGCTTTCCTGAAACAAAGGAATTAGAGAAACATGTGCTTACAGGGGCGTCGAACCGCCTTCTCCCGCTGATGGAGCAAAGTTGCTACAGTGACAAAGACAAGCTCCGCGCTCATGGGCAATTTATATGAGGCAACTGTGCTGCGAGTATCTAAGTAGTCGTCGTGCATGGATAAAATGCAATGTTTCAAACAGATCTGATGAATTCACCTACATTGAAAAAGTGTGCGTTAGGGAGTTCTTTTGACACAAAGCGAAAATCTACAGTCAAGCGTCAATCAGCAGACAGCCGTGTGTTCTTTAGTCATGAGCCTGTTGTCAAAACGGCAGAAAAAAATGTTCACAAACGAAATATTGTTTCTACACTTAAAATGAACAAAGAAAAAATGAGCTAGCCTGATATAAGTCATGTTCATGACAATGCAAATGTAACGAGATTTCGAACTGTTCTGTTGCACACGTTGGGACTCATTTTATTTTTCTACAAAAAACATTTACCATGACGGGAATCGAACCCGGGCCGCCCTGCGTTACAAGGTAGATGCCTATCCGCTAGACCATTTGGGAAAACTTGATATGTACACCCTAAGATATCTAAGTGTCATTTCGATGAGATCTGGAGCAGAGGCCATAGAGCACAGCAAACAAATAATCATGTGTTTAAATATCCTTGTCGTTTTGAAAAATTACCATTGTCACCTGCACAGGAATGCCATGCGGCCAACATTGAAGAAATGTGCTTCTCAAATCTGTCATTAACACTGTTTTCCACACGCTTTTTTCATTGCATTGCCATATAATCAATTGGTCATTGATGCGTCACGAATAACGACAATGCGTCGAAAATTAAAGAAATGTAAACATGAATTATGTTATTACTGTCTAAGCATCGCAAAGCTGTCGTCACAGTGGCTTGCCTGAAACAAAGGAATTAGAGAAACATGTGCTTTCAGGGGCGTCGAACAGGCTTCTCCCGCTGATGGAGCAAAGTTGCTACAGTGACAAAGACAAGCTCCGCGCTCATGGGCAATTTATATGGGGCAACTGTGCTGCGAGTATCTAAGCAGTCGTCGTGCATGGATAAAATGCAATGTTTCAAACAGATCTGATGAATTCACCTACTTTGAAAAAGTGTGCGTTAGGGAGTTCTTTTGACACAAAGCGAAAATCTACAGTCAAGCGTCAATCAGCAGACAGCCGTGTGTTCTTTAGTCATCAGCCTGTTGTCAAAACGGCAGAAAAAAATGTTCACAAACGAAATATTGTTTCTACACTTAAAATGAACAAAGAAAAAATGAGCTAGCCTGATATAAGTCATGTTCATGACGATGCAAATGTAACGAGATTTCGAACTGTTCTGTTGCACACGTTGGGACTCATTTTATTTTTCTACAAAAAACATTTGCCATGACGGGAATCGAACCCGGGCCGCCCTGCGTTACAAGGTAGATGCCTATCCGCTAGACCATTTGGGAAAACTTGATATGTACACCCTAAGATATCTAAGTGTCATTTCGATGAGATCTGGAGCAGAGGCCATAGAGCACAGCAAACAAATAATCATGTGTTTAAATATCCTTGTCGTTTTGAAAAATTACCATTGTCACCTGCACAGGAATGCCATGCGGCCAACATTGAAGAAATGTGCTTCTCAAATCTGTCATTAACACTGTTTTCCACACGCTTTTTTCATTGCATTGCCATATAATCAATTGGTCATTGATGCGTCACGAATAACGACAATGCGTCGAAAATTAAAGAAATGTAAACATGAATTATGTTATTACTGTCTAAGCATCGCAAAGCTGTATGCGTAAAGGCGTCTGACGTCACAGTGGCTTGCCTGAAAAAAAGGAATTAGAGAAACATGTGCTTACAGGGGCGTCGAACCGCCTTCTCCCGCTGATGGAGCAAAGTTGCTACAGTGACAAAGACAAGCTCCGCGCTCATGGGCAATTTATATGAGGCAACTGTGCTGCGAGTATCTAAGTAGTCGTCGTGCATGGATAAAATGCAATGTTTCAAACAGATCTGATGAATTCACCTACTTTGAAAAAGTGTGCGTTAGGGAGTTCTTTTGACACAAAGCGAAAATCTACAGTCAAGCGTCAATCAGCAGACAGCCGTGTGTTCTTTAGTCATGAGCCTGTTGTCAAAATGGCAGAAAAAATTGGTCAGAAACGAAATATTGTTTCTACACTTAAAATGAACAAAGAAAAAATGAGCTAGCCTGATATAAGTCATGTTCATGACGATGCAAATGTAACGAGATTTCAAACTGTTCTGTTGCACACGTTGAGACTCATTTTATTTTTCTACAAGAATCATTTGCCATGACGGGAATCGAACCCGGGCCGCCCTGCGTTACAAGGCAGATTCCTATCCGCTAGACCATTTGGGAAGATTTCATATGTAGACCCTAAGATATCTAAGTGTCATTTCGATGAGGTCTGTAGCAGAGGCCATAGAGCACACCAAACAAATAATCATGTGTTTAAATATCCTTGTCGTTTTGAAAAATTACCATTGTCACCTGCACAGGAATGCCATGCGGCCAACATTGAAAAAATGTGCTTCTCAAATCTGTCATTAACACTGTTTTCCACACGCTTTTTTCATTGCATTGCCATATAATCAATTGGTCATTGATGCGTCACGAATAACGACAATACGTCGAAAATTAAAGAAATGTAAACATGAATTATGTTATTACTGTCTAAGAATCGCAAAGCTGTATGCGTAAAGGCGTCTGACGTCACAGTGGCTTTCCTGAAACAAAGGAATTAGAGAAACATGTGCTTACAGGGGCGTCGAACCGCCTTCTCCCGCTGATGGAGCAAAGTTGCTACAGTGACAAAGACAAGCTCCGCGCTCATGGGCAATTTATATGAGGCAACTGTGCTGCGAGTATCTAAGTAGTCGTCGTGCATGGATAAAATGCAATGTTTCAAACAGATCTGATGAATTCACCTACATTGAAAAAGTGTGCGTTAGGGAGTTCTTTTGACACAAAGCGAAAATCTACAGTCAAGCGTCAATCAGCAGACAGCCGTGTGTTCTTTAGTCATGAGCCTGTTGTCAAAACGGCAGAAAAAAATGTTCACAAACGAAATATTGTTTCTACACTTAAAATGAACAAAGAAAAAATGAGCTAGCCTGATATAAGTCATGTTCATGACAATGCAAATGTAACGAGATTTCGAACTGTTCTGTTGCACACGTTGGGACTCATTTTATTTTTCTACAAAAAACATTTACCATGACGGGAATCGAACCCGGGCCGCCCTGCGTTACAAGGTAGATGCCTATCCGCTAGACCATTTGGGAAAACTTGATATGTACACCCTAAGATATCTAAGTGTCATTTCGATGAGATCTGGAGCAGAGGCCATAGAGCACAGCAAACAAATAATCATGTGTTTAAATATCCTTGTCGTTTTGAAAAATTACCATTGTCACCTGCACAGGAATGCCATGCGGCCAACATTGAAGAAATGTGCTTCTCAAATCTGTCATTAACACTGTTTTCCACACGCTTTTTTCATTGCATTGCCATATAATCAATTGGTCATTGATGCGTCACGAATAACGACAATGCGTCGAAAATTAAAGAAATGTAAACATGAATTATGTTATTACTGTCTAAGCATCGCAAAGCTGTATGCGTAAAGGCGTCTGACGTCACAGTGGCTTGCCTGAAAAAAAGGAATTAGAGAAACATGTGCTTACAGGGGCGTCGAACCGCCTTCTCCCGCTGATGGAGCAAAGTTGCTACAGTGACAAAGACAAGCTCCGCGCTCATGGGCAATTTATATGAGGCAACTGTGCTGCGAGTATCTAAGTAGTCGTCGTGCATGGATAAAATGCAATGTTTCAAACAGATCTGATGAATTCACCTACTTTGAAAAAGTGTGCGTTAGGGAGTTCTTTTGACACAAAGCGAAAATCTACAGTCAAGCGTCAATCAGCAGACAGCCGTGTGTTCTTTAGTAATGAGCCTGTTGTCAAAACGGCAGAAAAAAATGTTCACAAACGAAATATTGTTTCTACACTTAAAATGAACAAAGAAAAAATGAGCTAGCCTGATATAAGTCATGTTCATGACGATGCAAATGTAACGAGATTTCGAACTGTTCTGTTGCACACGTTGGGACTCATTTTATTTTTCTACAAAAAACATTTGCCATGACGGGAATCGAACCCGGGCCGCCCTGCGTTACAAGGCAGATTCCTATCCGCTAGACCATTTGGGAAGACTTGATATGTACACCCTAAGATATCTAAGTGTCATTTCGATGAGGTCTGTAGCAGAGGCCATAGAGCACAGCAAACAAATAATCATGTGTTTAAATATCCTTGTCGTTTTGAAAAATTACCATTGTCACCTGCACAGGAATGCCATGCGGCCAACATTGAAGAAATGTGCTTCTCAAATCTGTCATTAACACTGTTTTCCACACGCTTTTTTCATTGCATTGCCATATAATCAATTGGTCATTGATGCGTCACGAATAACGACAATGCGTCGAAAATTAAAGAAATGTAAACATGAATTATGTTATTACTATCTAAGCATCGCAAAGCTGTATGCGTAAAGGCGTCTGACGTCACAGTGGCTTGCCTGAAACAAAGGAATTCGAGAAACATGTGCTTACAGGGGCGTCGAACCGACTTCTCCCGCTGATGGAGCAAAGTTGCTACAGTGACAAAGACAAGCTCCGCGCTCATGGGCAATTTATATGGGGCAACTGTGCTGCGAGTATCTAAGCAGTCGTCGTGCATGGATAAAATGCAATGTTTCAAACAGATCTGATGAATTCACCTACTTTGAAAAAGTGTGCGTTAGGGAGTTCTTTTGACACAAAGCGAAAATCTACAGTCAAGCGTCAATCAGCAGACAGCCGTGTGTTCTTTAGTCATGAGCCTGTTGTCAAAACGGCAGAAAAAAATGGTCACAAACGAAATATTGTTTCTACACTTAAAATGAACAAAGAAAAAATGAGCTAGCCTGATATAAGTCATGTTCATGACGATGCAAATGTAACGAGATTTCGAACTGTTCTGTTGCACACGTTGGGACTCATTTTATTTTTCTACAAAAATCATTTGCCATGACGGGAATCGAACCCGGGCCGCCCTGCGTTACAAGGCAGATTCCTATCCGCTAGACCATTTGGGAAGACTTGATATGTACACCCTAAGATATCTAAGTGTCATTTCGATGAGGTCTGTAGCAGAGGCCATAGAGCACAGCAAACAAATAATCATGTGTTGAAATATCCTTGTCGTTTTGAAAAATTACCATTGTCACCTGCACAGGAATGCCATGCGGCCAACATTGAAGAAATGTGCTTCTCAAATCTGTCATTAACACTGTTTTCCACACGCTTTTTTCATTGCATTGCCATATAATCAATTGGTCATTGATGCGTCACGAATAACGACAATGCGTCGAAAATTAAAGAAATGTAAACATGAATTATGTTATTACTGTCTAAGCATCGCAAAGCTGTATGCGTAAAGGCGTCTGACGTCACAGTGGCTTGCCTGAAAAAAAGGAATTAGAGAAACATGTGCTTACAGGGGCGTCGAACCGCCTTCTCCCGCTGATGGAGCAAAGTTGCTACAGTGACAAAGACAAGCTCCGCGCTCATGGGCAATTTATATGAGGCAACTGTGCTGCGAGTATCTAAGTAGTCGTCGTGCATGGATAAAATGCAATGTTTCAAACAGATCTGATGAATTCACCTACTTTGAAAAAGTGTGCGTTAGGGAGTTCTTTTGACACAAAGCGAAAATCTACAGTCAAGCGTCAATCAGCAGACAGCCGTGTGTTCTTTAGTAATGAGCCTGTTGTCAAAACGGCAGAAAAAAATGTTCACAAACGAAATATTGTTTCTACACTTAAAATGAACAAAGAAAAAATGAGCTAGCCTGATATAAGTCATGTTCATGACGATGCAAATGTAACGAGATTTCGAACTGTTCTGTTGCACACGTTGGGACTCATTTTATTTTTCTACAAAAAACATTTGCCATGACGGGAATCGCACCCGGGCCGCCCTGCGTTACAAGGCAGATTCCTATCCGCTAGACCATTTGGGAAGACTTGATATGTACACCCTAAGATATCTAAGTGTCATTTCGATGAGGTCTGTAGCAGAGGCCATAGAGCACAGCAAACAAATAATCATGTGTTTAAATATCCTTGTCGTTTTGAAAAATTACCATTGTCACCTGCACAGGAATGCCATGCGGCCAACATTGAAGAAATGTGCTTCTCAAATCTGTCATTAACACTGTTTTCCACACGCTTTTTTCATTGCATTGCCATATAATCAATTGGTCATTGATGCGTCACGAATAACGACAATGCGTCGAAAATTAAAGAAATGTAAACATGAATTATGTTATTACTGTCTAAGCATCGCAAAGCTGTATGCGTAAAGGCGTCTGACGTCACAGTGGCTTTCCTGAAACAAAGGAATTAGAGAAACATGTGCTTACAGGGGCGTCGAACCGCCTTCTCCCGCTGATGGAGCAAAGTTGCTACAGTGACAAAGACAAGCTCCGCGCTCATGGGCAATTTATATGAGGCAACTGTGCTGCGAGTATCTAAGTAGTCGTCGTGCATGGATAAAATGCAATGTTTCAAACAGATCTGATGAATTCACCTACATTGAAAAAGTGTGCGTTAGGGAGTTCTTTTGACACAAAGCGAAAATCTACAGTCAAGCGTCAATCAGCAGACAGCCGTGTGTTCTTTAGTCATGAGCCTGTTGTCAAAACGGCAGAAAAAAATGTTCACAAACGAAATATTGTTTCTACACTTAAAATGAACAAAGAAAAAATGAGCTAGCCTGATATAAGTCATGTTCATGACAATGCAAATGTAACGAGATTTCGAACTGTTCTGTTGCACACGTTGGGACTCATTTTATTTTTCTACAAAAAACATTTACCATGACGGGAATCGAACCCGGGCCGCCCTGCGTTACAAGGTAGATGCCTATCCGCTAGACCATTTGGGAAAACTTGATATGTACACCCTAAGATATCTAAGTGTCATTTCGATGAGATCTGGAGCAGAGGCCATAGAGCACAGCAAACAAATAATCATGTGTTTAAATATCCTTGTCGTTTTGAAAAATTACCATTGTCACCTGCACAGGAATGCCATGCGGCCAACATTGAAGAAATGTGCTTCTCAAATCTGTCATTAACACTGTTTTCCACACGCTTTTTTCATTGCATTGCCATATAATCAATTGGTCATTGATGCGTCACGAATAACGACAATGCGTCGAAAATTAAAGAAATGTAAACATGAATTATGTTATTACTGTCTAAGCATCGCAAAGCTGTATGCGTAAAGGCGTCTGACGTCACAGTGGCTTGCCTGAAAAAAAGGAATTAGAGAAACATGTGCTTACAGGGGCGTCGAACCGCCTTCTCCCGCTGATGGAGCAAAGTTGCTACAGTGACAAAGACAAGCTCCGCGCTCATGGGCAATTTATATGAGGCAACTGTGCTGCGAGTATCTAAGTAGTCGTCGTGCATGGATAAAATGCAATGTTTCAAACAGATCTGATGAATTCACCTACTTTGAAAAAGTGTGCGTTAGGGAGTTCTTTTGACACAAAGCGAAAATCTACAGTCAAGCGTCAATCAGCAGACAGCCGTGTGTTCTTTAGTCATGAGCCTGTTGTCAAAATGGCAGAAAAAATTGGTCAGAAACGAAATATTGTTTCTACACTTAAAATGAACAAAGAAAAAATGAGCTAGCCTGATATAAGTCATGTTCATGACGATGCAAATGTAACGAGATTTCAAACTGTTCTGTTGCACACGTTGAGACTCATTTTATTTTTCTACAAGAATCATTTGCCATGACGGGAATCGAACCCGGGCCGCCCTGCGTTACAAGGCAGATTCCTATCCGCTAGACCATTTGGGAAGATTTCATATGTAGACCCTAAGATATCTAAGTGTCATTTCGATGAGATCTGGAGCAGAGGCCATAGAGCACAGCAAACAAATAATCATGTGTTTAAATATCCTTGTCGTTTTGAAAAATTACCATTGTCACCTGCACAGGAATGCCATGCGGCCAACATTGAAGAAATGTGCTTCTCAAATCTGTCATTAACACTGTTTTCCACACGCTTTTTTCATTGCATTGCCATATAATCAATTGGTCATTGATGCGTCACGAATAACGACAATGCGTCGAAAATTAAAGAAATGTAAACATGAATTATGTTATTACTGTCTAAGCATCGCAAAGCTGTATGCGTAAAGGCGTCTGACGTCACAGTGGCTTGCCTGAAAAAAAGGAATTAGAGAAACATGTGCTTACAGGGGCGTCGAACCGCCTTCTCCCGCTGATGGAGCAAAGTTGCTACAGTGACAAAGACAAGCTCCGCGCTCATGGGCAATTTATATGAGGCAACTGTGCTGCGAGTATCTAAGTAGTCGTCGTGCATGGATAAAATGCAATGTTTCAAACAGATCTGATGAATTCACCTACTTTGAAAAAGTGTGCGTTAGGGAGTTCTTTTGACACAAAGCGAAAATCTACAGTCAAGCGTCAATCAGCAGACAGCCGTGTGTTCTTTAGTCATGAGCCTGTTGTCAAAATGGCAGAAAAAATTGGTCAGAAACGAAATATTGTTTCTACACTTAAAATGAACAAAGAAAAAATGAGCTAGCCTGATATAAGTCATGTTCATGACGATGCAAATGTAACGAGATTTCAAACTGTTCTGTTGCACACGTTGAGACTCATTTTATTTTTCTACAAGAATCATTTGCCATGACGGGAATCGAACCCGGGCCGCCCTGCGTTACAAGGCAGATTCCTATCCGCTAGACCATTTGGGAAGATTTCATATGTAGACCCTAAGATATCTAAGTGTCATTTCGATGAGGTCTGTAGCAGAGGCCATAGAGCACACCAAACAAATAATCATGTGTTTAAATATCCTTGTCGTTTTGAAAAATTACCATTGTCACCTGCACAGGAATGCCATGCGGCCAACATTGAAAAAATGTGCTTCTCAAATCTGTCATTAACACTGTTTTCCACACGCTTTTTTCATTGCATTGCCATATAATCAATTGGTCATTGATGCGTCACGAATAACGACAATACGTCGAAAATTAAAGAAATGTAAACATGAATTATGTTATTACTGTCTAAGAATCGCAAAGCTGTATGCGTAAAGGCGTCTGACGTCACAGTGGCTTTCCTGAAACAAAGGAATTAGAGAAACATGTGCTTACAGGGGCGTCGAACCGCCTTCTCCCGCTGATGGAGCAAAGTTGCTACAGTGACAAAGACAAGCTCCGCGCTCATGGGCAATTTATATGAGGCAACTGTGCTGCGAGTATCTAAGTAGTCGTCGTGCATGGATAAAATGCAATGTTTCAAACAGATCTGATGAATTCACCTACATTGAAAAAGTGTGCGTTAGGGAGTTCTTTTGACACAAAGCGAAAATCTACAGTCAAGCGTCAATCAGCAGACAGCCGTGTGTTCTTTAGTCATGAGCCTGTTGTCAAAACGGCAGAAAAAAATGTTCACAAACGAAATATTGTTTCTACACTTAAAATGAACAAAGAAAAAATGAGCTAGCCTGATATAAGTCATGTTCATGACAATGCAAATGTAACGAGATTTCGAACTGTTCTGTTGCACACGTTGGGACTCATTTTATTTTTCTACAAAAAACATTTACCATGACGGGAATCGAACCCGGGCCGCCCTGCGTTACAAGGTAGATGCCTATCCGCTAGACCATTTGGGAAAACTTGATATGTACACCCTAAGATATCTAAGTGTCATTTCGATGAGATCTGGAGCAGAGGCCATAGAGCACAGCAAACAAATAATCATGTGTTTAAATATCCTTGTCGTTTTGAAAAATTACCATTGTCACCTGCACAGGAATGCCATGCGGCCAACATTGAAGAAATGTGCTTCTCAAATCTGTCATTAACACTGTTTTCCACACGCTTTTTTCATTGCATTGCCATATAATCAATTGGTCATTGATGCGTCACGAATAACGACAATGCGTCGAAAATTAAAGAAATGTAAACATGAATTATGTTATTACTGTCTAAGCATCGCAAAGCTGTCGTCACAGTGGCTTGCCTGAAACAAAGGAATTAGAGAAACATGTGCTTTCAGGGGCGTCGAACAGGCTTCTCCCGCTGATGGAGCAAAGTTGCTACAGTGACAAAGACAAGCTCCGCGCTCATGGGCAATTTATATGGGGCAACTGTGCTGCGAGTATCTAAGCAGTCGTCGTGCATGGATAAAATGCAATGTTTCAAACAGATCTGATGAATTCACCTACTTTGAAAAAGTGTGCGTTAGGGAGTTCTTTTGACACAAAGCGAAAATCTACAGTCAAGCGTCAATCAGCAGACAGCCGTGTGTTCTTTAGTCATGAGCCTGTTGTCAAAACGGCAGAAAAAAATGTTCACAAACGAAATATTGTTTCTACACTTAAAATGAACAAAGAAAAAATGAGCTAGCCTGATATAAGTCATGTTCATGACGATGCAAATGTAACGAGATTTCGAACTGTTCTGTTGCACACGTTGGGATTCATTTTATTTTTCTACAAAAAACATTTGCCATGACGGGAATCGAACCCGGGCCGCCCTGCGTTACAAGGTAGATGCCTATCCGCTAGACCATTTGGGAAAACTTGATATGTACACCCTAAGATATCTAAGTGTCATTTCGATGAGATCTGGAGCAGAGGCCATAGAGCACAGCAAACAAATAATCATGTGTTTAAATATCCTTGTCGTTTTGAAAAATTACCATTGTCACCTGCACAGGAATGCCATGCGGCCAACATTGAAGAAATGTGCTTCTCAAATCTGTCATTAACACTGTTTTCCACACGCTTTTTTCATTGCATTGCCATATAATCAATTGGTCATTGATGCGTCACGAATAACGACAATGCGTCGAAAATTAAAGAAATGTAAACATGAATTATGTTATTACTGTCTAAGCATCGCAAAGCTGTATGCGTAAAGGCGTCTGACGTCACAGTGGCTTGCCTGAAAAAAAGGAATTAGAGAAACATGTGCTTACAGGGGCGTCGAACCGCCTTCTCCCGCTGATGGAGCAAAGTTGCTACAGTGACAAAGACAAGCTCCGCGCTCATGGGCAATTTATATGAGGCAACTGTGCTGCTAGTATCTAAGTAGTCGTCGTGCATGGATAAAATGCAATGTTTCAAACAGATCTGATGAATTCACCTACTTTGAAAAAGTGTGCGTTAGGGAGTTCTTTTGACACAAAGCGAAAATCTACAGTCAAGCGTCAATCAGCAGACAGCCGTGTGTTCTTTAGTCATGAGCCTGTTGTCAAAATGGCAGAAAAAATTGGTCAGAAACGAAATATTGTTTCTACACTTAAAATGAACAAAGAAAAAATGAGCTAGCCTGATATAAGTCATGTTCATGACGATGCAAATGTAACGAGATTTCAAACTGTTCTGTTGCACACGTTGAGACTCATTTTATTTTTCTACAAGAATCATTTGCCATGACGGGAATCGAACCCGGGCCGCCCTGCGTTACAAGGCAGATTCCTATCCGCTAGACCATTTGGGAAGATTTCATATGTAGACCCTAAGATATCTAAGTGTCATTTCGATGAGGTCTGTAGCAGAGGCCATAGAGCACACCAAACAAATAATCATGTGTTTAAATATCCTTGTCGTTTTGAAAAATTACCATTGTCACCTGCACAGGAATGCCATGCGGCCAACATTGAAAAAATGTGCTTCTCAAATCTGTCATTAACACTGTTTTCCACACGCTTTTTTCATTGCATTGCCATATAATCAATTGGTCATTGATGCGTCACGAATAACGACAATACGTCGAAAATTAAAGAAATGTAAACATGAATTATGTTATTACTGTCTAAGAATCGCAAAGCTGTATGCGTAAAGGCGTCTGACGTCACAGTGGCTTTCCTGAAACAAAGGAATTAGAGAAACATGTGCTTACAGGGGCGTCGAACCGCCTTCTCCCGCTGATGGAGCAAAGTTGCTACAGTGACAAAGACAAGCTCCGCGCTCATGGGCAATTTATATGAGGCAACTGTGCTGCGAGTATCTAAGTAGTCGTCGTGCATGGATAAAATGCAATGTTTCAAACAGATCTGATGAATTCACCTACATTGAAAAAGTGTGCGTTAGGGAGTTCTTTTGACACAAAGCGAAAATCTACAGTCAAGCGTCAATCAGCAGACAGCCGTGTGTTCTTTAGTCATGAGCCTGTTGTCAAAACGGCAGAAAAAAATGTTCACAAACGAAATATTGTTTCTACACTTAAAATGAACAAAGAAAAAATGAGCTAGCCTGATATAAGTCATGTTCATGACAATGCAAATGTAACGAGATTTCGAACTGTTCTGTTGCACACGTTGGGACTCATTTTATTTTTCTACAAAAAACATTTACCATGACGGGAATCGAACCCGGGCCGCCCTGCGTTACAAGGTAGATGCCTATCCGCTAGACCATTTGGGAAAACTTGATATGTACACCCTAAGATATCTAAGTGTCATTTCGATGAGATCTGGAGAAGAGGCCATAGAGCACAGCAAACAAATAATCATGTGTTTAAATATCCTTGTCGTTTTGAAAAATTACCATTGTCACCTGCACAGGAATGCTATGCGGCCAACATTGAAGAAATGTGCTTCTCAAATCTGTCATTAACACTGTTTTCCACACGCTTTTTTCATTGCATTGCCATATAATCAATTGGTCATTGATGCGTCACGAATAACGACAATGCGTCGAAAATTAAAGAAATGTAAACATGAATTATGTTATTACTATCTAAGCATCGCAAAGCTGTATGCGTAAAGGCGTCTGACGTCACAGTGGCTTGCCTGAAACAAAGGAATTCGAGAAACATGTGCTTACAGGGGCGTCGAACCGACTTCTCCCGCTGATGGAGCAAAGTTGCTACAGTGACAAAGACAAGCTCCGCGCTCATGGGCAATTTATATGGGGCAACTGTGCTGCGAGTATCTAAGCAGTCGTCGTGCATGGATAAAATGCAATGTTTCAAACAGATCTGATGAATTCACCTACTTTGAAAAAGTGTGCGTTAGGGAGTTCTTTTGACACAAAGCGAAAATCTACAGTCAAGCGTCAATCAGCAGACAGCCGTGTGTTCTTTAGTCATGAGCCTGTTGTCAAAACGGCAGAAAAAAATGGTCACAAACGAAATATTGTTTCTACACTTAAAATGAACAAAGAAAAAATGAGCTAGCCTGATATAAGTCATGTTCATGACGATGCAAATGTAACGAGATTTCGAACTGTTCTGTTGCACACGTTGGGACTCATTTTATTTTTCTACAAAAATCATTTGCCATGACGGGAATCGAACCCGGGCCGCCCTGCGTTACAAGGCAGATTCCTATCCGCTAGACCATTTGGGAAGACTTGATATGTACACCCTAAGATATCTAAGTGTCATTTCGATGGGGTCTGTAGCAGAGGCCATAGAGCACAGCAAACAAATAATCATGTGTTTAAATATCCTTGTCGTTTTGAAAAATTACCATTGTCACCTGCACAGGAATGCCATGCGGCCAACATTGAAGAAATGTGCTTCTCAAATCTGTCATTAACACTGTTTTCCACACGCTTTTTTCATTGCATTGCCATATAATCAATTGGTCATTGATGCGTCACGAATAACGACAATGCGTCGAAAATTAAAGAAATGTAAACATGAATTATGTTATTACTGTCTAAGCATCGCAAAGCTGTATGCGTAAAGGCGTCTGACGTCACAGTGGCTTGCCTGAAACAAAGGAATTCGAGAAACATGTGCTTACAGGGGCGTCGAACCGACTTCTCCCGCTGATGGAGCAAAGTTGCTACAGTGACAAAGACAAGCTCCGCGCTCATGGGCAATTTATATGGGGCAACTGTGCTGCGAGTATCTAAGCAGTCGTCGT
>NC_139654.1:47284858-47289858 GCF_951799395.1 Argentina silus
CCTGCCTGCCTGTCTGCCTGCCTGCCTGCCTGCCTGTCTGTCTGTCTGTCTGCCTGCCTGCCTGCCTGTCTGTCTGTCTGCCTGTCTGCCTGCATGTCTGTCTTTCTGCCTGCCTGTCTGCCTGCCTGCATGTCTGTCTGTCTGTCTGTCTGTCTGTCTGTCCGCCTGCCTGTCTGTCTGTCTGTCTGTCTGTCTGTCATTTTTTTTTTGGTTTGCCTGTCTGCCTACCTGCCTGCCTGCCTGCCTGCCTGCATGTCTGTCTGTCTGTCTGTCTGTCTGTCTGTCTGTCTGTCTTCCTGCCTGTCTGCCTGCCTGCATGTCTGTCTGTCTGTCTGTCTTTCTGTCTGCCTGCCTGTCTGCCTGCCTGCATGTCTGTCTGTCTGTCTGTCTGTCTGTCTGCCTGCCTGTCTGCCTGTCTGCCTGTCTGCCTGCCTGCCTGCCTGCCTGCATGTCTGTCTGTCTGTCTGTCTGTCTGCCTGTCTGCCTGTCTGCCTGCCTGCCTGCCTGCATGAATGTCTGTCTGTCTGTCTGTCTACAAGGGACAATACCCAACTCCAATGAATACATCCCAGGGACGAATGCAATGGCCACAGCAACAACAATCACAGGGACCGGTGAACCCGAACAGGGGCCCGGAACGGGGGTTTTAGGGGTGCCCAGAGAATCTGAAAGGGGGGTGTCAGCTGGTAGTGTCTAAACAGACAAAGAAGGATCCAAAAAATAAAGTTATAACTACAGAGAAGTCTGCAACCGAGAAAGGAAGAGACTGAATGTCCTCTTAAACCTGCAATCTTATTTCAACTGTAGATTGAGTTCTCAGCTGTAACAGGCAAACCAGCCAAAGAAAAAACACATAGCTAGATAGAAACAAAACTTTTACACAGATTTTATACTAAGTATATTTTGAAGACATAGAGACGCTATACACTCCAATAAAGTTAAGACGACACCTATCATGACCTCCATCACCCAGTTGTCTGACCCTGAGATCCCAGACAACCACAAAGAGAGCTAGCTAGCATTAGCTAGTGGTGACACCAACGGGATTGCGAGGGAGAAACATATTGGCAGCGTTTCGTACAAAGACAACAATACTCTCTCTTAAGCTCAATACCTTAAGGACTCCTGTCACAGATATGGCTGCAATAATAAAGGAAATTGTCAGCCGAAACAAAAGGAGATACCAGGAAGATGGGTTTGACTTGGACTTGACCTATATTTATCCGAATATAATTGCTATGGGCTTTCCTGCAGAAAGACTTGAGAGTGTCTACAGAAACAACATAGACGATGTAGTACGGTTTCTGGACTCAAAACACAAAAATCATTATAAGATATATAATCTTTGCACTGAGCGACATTACGACACCGCAAAGTTTAACTGCAGAGTTGCACAGTACCCCTTTGAAGACCACAACCAGCCTCAGCTGGAGCTAATCAAGCCATTCTGTGAAGACCTGGACCAGTGGCTAAGTGAGGATGACCATCATGTGGCGGCCATCCACTGCAAGGCAGGGAAGGGCCTCACCGGCGTCATGATCTGCACTTATCTCCTCCACCGAGGGAAGTTCCTGGAGGCATAGGAAGCACTCGACTTCTACGGGGAAGTGCGGACAAGAGACAAGAAGGGAGTCACAATCCCAAGCCAGCGACGCTATGTCTACTACTACAGCTACTTTCTGAAGAACCAGCTAGAATACAAGCCCATCGCTCTGCTCTTCCACAAAATGGTGTTTGAGACGCTCCCCATGCTTAGTGGAGGCACCTGCAGGGACAGTACTGTTAAAAACAGGAGTGACCCAATTCCTCAGGCCTTCAAGAAAGGGAATTGGCATTGGGATCCGCAGTTTGTGGTTTATCAACTAAAAATCAAGATCCATACGTCCAACACAGTGCACACAAGGCGAGGGGACAAGCATATGTACTTTGAGTTCCCCCAGCCACTGCCTGTCTGTGGAGACATCAATGTGGAGTTCTTCCACAAGCAGAACAAGATGATGAAAAAGGACACAAAGCCTCTCAGAAAAAGTTGCAATATTGCCAGGAATGTGTAGTTCGTTTAGGACAATCCATAGCACACTGGACACTGTTGTGGCGATGAAGTTCCAACTTGGAAAAGGCGACGATTGCTAGCAGCACTGAAATAGTTTACGATAGTTAGCTACAATAGCTCTGACGAATCATTTGAGGAGTAACATGTGTTGCCATTCAGAACTTTGCGATAGTGAGTGTTTCAAAGTTAAATCTAACTTTTATAAGTAAGCTATATGTTGCTCATCTTGAGACATAGAAGGAGGATACTTTGCGAAACTTAGCTAAACATATTTTGATTCACTTTTAACTGACTCCGCTCAGGAGCACGACTGAGATGGGGTAAGGAAACAGCCCATCACCAATCTACCAGGATGGCAGAACCAAGACTTGAGAATTCCCATCACCTGAAAACTTCAGATACCACATCAGGAGGGAACGGAACAATTTTTGAGCATCCCCCAGCCAACTGGAGCAGACAGACCAGGTGCAGTTCTTTTGGTGACACACGAAGTGGAGTTAAAAGAGACAATTACTCCCAAAGACTTGAACATGTTGCAAGAGGAAGCAAGTACACTAGATAAGAACTTGTGGCTTGTCAGAGGAGCGAGTCAGGATGCTACAGGCCTCTGGAGGAACAATGAGGGTTTGATAGTTGCACCTCCTAACTAGCTAGGACTGTTGATACATGACGCTCATGGGCTCGCCCATGTAGCGAGGGGGGAGGTGAGAAGGAAAATTACAAAAGAATACGGATTTTGGGCACCATACCTACTAGAACAAATTGACCATGTCATAGGTAGATGCACAATCTGTTTGAAAAACAATATTAGAAGAGGAGTATTAACTCCTCCAGGACACATCCCAACACCAAGTGGGCCAATGAAGGAACTAGTCCTCGACTACGTGAATATGATTCGCCCTGTAGGAGGCAAAAGATATTGTTGTTGTCGATAGATTTGTTGTCGATAGGTTTAGCAGATGGGTAGAAGCATGCCCAACCAAAAGAAAAGATGCCCTGTCAGTTGCTAAATTCTTATGCCGTGAGGTGATATCACGCTGGGGAATTCCTGATCGAATTTCATCAGACAATGGCAAAGAATTTGTAGATAAGACGGTGAAACTTAACAACTCAAAAGTTAGGGATTAAACAACGCTTTGGTAGTCAGTACTAGAATTCCTCACAGATACAGTTACTGAGGAAATATAGGAATCGGAGACAACAACAAAGGAACCGGAAGTGGAAATGTCAATGGAGCTAACAACGTATAAAACACGATCAGAAAAATATCAAGAAGAGTTGACGAGTCCTAAGCCAGAGCCAGAATCTGTAACCGCGTATACAACTAACAGACAAGTGCAAACAACTTTAGAGTTTGAACCCACAGTGATAGAACAAGAATATACCACAGAGCCAGAGCCTGTCGACAAAGCTGAGATAGTGACCCCATTAGTTCAAGAAGAAATTGTTTCCACCATGAATGAGCCTACAATGTTTATGGTTGGACATGAAATTGGACCAACTCAGACAATGGAGATTAAAACTCAGAAGATGATGGAAACTACCACAATGGAGTCAGATGTAACACAAGAACTCACTATTGAGAAAAACCTCACAATTGATGAACAGATAACGAGGGAGGATATGGAAAAGAGGAGAGAGAAGGAGAAAGTTCTGGAGGAGAAAGAATGCGACGTGAAACAAGTGAAAGAGAGGATGGAGGTGATGAAATGGGCAGAGGAGTGAGAAGGAGAAAGAAAAGGATTTTGAATGGATGAGAAAGGAGTTGGAGGCGATGAAGAAAGTCGAAGAGATGGAGAGGAAATAAATGAGAATGAAACAAGGTCAGCACAGGACTCAATTCAAGATCCACTGATGATACAAGCAAGAAGGAACCTCTGGTATCAATGGATGAAATACACTGGAGAGACTCATAGCAAAAAAGACTGTTATATGTGCTCCAAAGCAAAAGAAAGCTCGTTAATAATCATGAATACCAAATTCAATTGGAAAAACTGTGGGGAGCTAAAAGCAGACTGGCTGAAGAGCGTGAAGGGCTCTGATGTTGCAGGAACAAGTTTGGGGATAAAGCCATTTCAAGCAATTGCCTTTGCCCCACTCTGCGAAGCAGAGTGCTTGCAGTTCCTTGGATCCAGAGAATACTATGTTGCATTCCAATCATAAGAGGACTAATAACACGAGGAATTGACAAGGCAATGAATACTCAGGCACTTCAAATGGCAGTTATGAAGGGAAGAAGAGAAGACCGTAAAGATTCAGGAATGCCTGATGACTATTATAGTCCTGAATTATATCCAAAACCTGGGTATCTGGATGACGATGACAGCGATGAGGAAGATGGAAGGGATTCTGAAGATTAAGTTGAACGATCCGAAGGCAAATCCTCATTTTGGATGAGGTGAAGTTCGAAGTTAGAGGCTTCGTGTTCAGCAAATCTCTGTCTTTCTCTATCTTTCTATTCTCTGTCTGTTACACAAACGAGGCAGTGGTAAAGACTGTCCTCATATGGGGGGTTATGTGCTAGTAACCTCTGACCCCCAGGTAAAGGTAAATCAAGCAACGAAGACCTGAAGAGAAGTATTTTCGTCATTCATTTATTACTCTGAAGTATTGTTATCACTCTTTATTATTCTTTGTTGAACGTATATGGGACTATGTATGTATCATAGAATAGTCTATACATATGTATGTTTATGTCCGTAGCAATTTATTTTAATCATATAAGCAAGGCTTGACTTAATGTACGCGTAGGCTTTTAATAGGACATTGAATAGACTGTCTATTGTTTAGAAACTGTTATTTGATAATTTCCACGGCTTAAGTTCACAATAATTTTTGTGGTTTACTTGTTATTTTTATATCCCTTTGAACCATGTTACACACAACTGCATGCAGTATGGTTAGAGTACGAGTTATACAATTTCTCTGTGTTGGGACTTTAATAAGT
>NC_139654.1:47302358-47449858 GCF_951799395.1 Argentina silus
ACATAAGGGCTCCTTAAATAGATAATATCATTGTTATTATAGCATTATTAATATTAGGTTAATCTTGCAGTATATAATAATAATAATTTTTCTAGAATATCTATCTCAACGGGCCTCTGTATGACGCCGTGTTTATCGCTGAGGATGATGCATGGAGACGGATCCGCAGTGTCCTGTCTCCCTCCTTCACCAGTGGGCGGATCAAAGAGGTACAGTTCCATCTCTCCTCTCCTTCTTTCATTCATTCCTTTATACAACACAAATAAATGAATGACTAACAACTCTGATGCACGCGCGTGTGTGTGTGTGTGTGTGTGTGTGTGTGTGTGTGTGAGAGTGTGTGTGTGATTTGTACTATGTGTATAGTGTGTATTCATTGTTGTTTGTTGTTGTGTGAAGCAGCAACTTTAATTAATTAATCCAAGACAAATTTTCATCCGGGACAATAAAGTATATTTGATCTTATCTTCGATAAGTAGTATAGAATAATAGTTCATCTTTGGAGTCACTTATTCTTTGACTATATACATAATGTATCCTGTATGGATGTATATTCTCAGGCTATATAAACATTAAAATAATTCCTGTTTCAAACATGATATTAATATATGTTTTGCACATATTAATCCACGTATCAATCATGATATTTTTCCATGTATCCTTCCCAACTCAGATGCTCAGGATCATGAAGCAGCACTCTGGTAACTTGGTCAGCAATCTGAAGAAGACGGCTGATAACGATGAGCCCATTGAACTAAAGGAGTGAGTATTTATCTCCGAGACGATAAGGTGAATTTGTAATTTCAGTGAACTCCCCCTTTAATTTTGTGGTTGTGGTTCTGGTGGTCAGAGATTGTGTGGTTGTGTTCCAGGTTCTTTGGACCATACAGTATGGATGTGGTCGTCAGTACTTCATTCAGTGTCGACATCGACTCCCTCCACAACCCCTCCGACCCCTTTGTGACTGTGGGGGGACATGCAGCGTTCGGCCTGTAGAGGGAGCTACAGGACCGTGGCCGGGGTTGTGTCGGCGAGACTTTTGTTGCACACCTGCTGCGAATTAAGTCTCGCCGGCGAATGTTTAAGATGTGTGTGTGCTTCTGCCATTTCAGTAGGCGAGCTAAGCTGGAGACGGCGAGACAGGCTGACAGTAGAGCGAACGTCGACTGGAAAGTCGCCTGAGCGTGGAAAGGCTGGAAAGCGGGGACGGGAAAGTCCCAACGAACAGTTAAAACGCCCTGTATGAATAAACGGGAAAGTTGTTCCCTCAACGTAAACGCTGCGTCTGCCTCTGTGTACCATCGGACATTGTTACAGTGACCAACTTCAAGAAAATGCTCAAGTTTGACATCTTCAGCCCACTGTTCCTCACAGTCGGTACAACTGCCCCCATATAGCTTTCAGTCATTTTGTGCTTAATAAATGAAGCTATTGATTTCATTGATTAGACTGACATAAACCACACTGCCAATGGTTTGCGCTCTACTCATTTGACAAACACATGGGCCCTGTCCAGAACCAACCTCTAGTTCCTAAATGCTGGACACTTGGAGATCTGAGTGGATTGGATACAGAAGTGTCTAGGGATAGAGCCTAGGAGTTGTTTCTGGACAGGGCTGTGCATTGAATAGGATTGGAGTCACGTATCATGGTATTTCCTGTTCCTGTTTGTAACCGTGGCATTTCCTGTCCATCCAGCATTCTTCCCCTTCATGGGTCCTGTTATGGCAAACATGGAGGTATCCCTATTCCCTGCCTCGGTCACAGATTTCTTCTACGCTGTCTTTCAGAAGATCAAGTCCAATCGCGTGGCTAGCACCAGGAAGGTATGTAAATATAACTGATCAAATATACGATCTTCAGCCAGTATTGTGTAATACAATTGTAGAGATTTGGTAGCATCTGGTAGTTCTCATGTGATTTTGATCTGACGTAAGCCTGCTTCCAGAGTCGGGTAGATTTCCTGCAGCTGATGATAGACTCGCAGAAAGACAGCAACTCAAAGGGAGAGGAGCAGAGTAAAGGTGCCTGCCTTAAACACACACACACACACACACACACACACACACACACACACACACACACACACACACTGTATACTAGCATCTAACACACATACAGTACCTGCCTCAAACACCTATACCTACAAACACACCGTAGAAATACTCTACTTCGTCCCTTTCTCACACCTACCACCCCATTTCTCCCACTCTCCCTCTCCTCCCTCTCATTCTCCCCCTCTCTCCATCATCATAGGATTGAGTGACCACGAGATCTTGTCCCAGGCAATGATGTTCATCTTTGCTGGCTATGAGACCACCAGTAGCTCTCTGTCCTTCCTGGCCTACAATCTGGCAACCAACCCTCACATCATGACCAAGCTGCAGGAGGAGATAGACACTGTGTTTCCCAACAAGGTAACCCCTCTGCAGACTCCTATATAGTACTATTCATGTGGAACAGGAAATATGATAGTGACAGTGTTTTAGAGGGTACTGATGAGTGTGTAACCCCTGTGCACTGCAGACTCCTACAGATGGTTAGATAGGTGACAGTATTTTGCAGTGTGCTAATGTGTCTGTAGCATCCCTGTGCAGACTTCTGCCCAGTATTATTCATTTGAAACAGGAAGTAGATAGGTGTTGTTGGAATCTTCAGAATACTTTAAAGGCCAGTACCTGAGGACCTGAGGGATCTACAGGGTATATACCTTAAAAGCATGTCTGACATGCAGTGGTGTGCATGACCATAGAGTGATTTCTAAACTAATACAATCATCTTAAAATAAATTATAAAACTAACAGGTAATCAGTGCAGAGACTTGTGTGATATGTGCTCTCCATCTGACTCGTGCTGCTGCATTTTGTATCATTTGCCAAGAGCTTTCTTTGGTCGACCAGACAAGAGAGTGTTACAGTAATCAAGGCTGCTAGTAATACAAGCATGCATTCGTCTCTCAGTGTCAGCCTGGGAGAGGAAAGGTTGCATCTTTACAGCTGTGTTCTGTAAAGGTCCATGTAATATTCAAGCTTTCTAAAAGCTTCCTAACGGTTGTAATGACTATCTTTAATCGGTAGCGATCAGGGAACAAGATCCCTTATAATAAATCCCTTATGAATAAATATTTCATTTACGAACGCTGTTTTGGTTCGGAAAACACGCTTTTTAAAATGCAGTGTCCTACCTGACATTCGGTTTGCATATAAACATGTTGTGAGTGCCAGGGGTGTTCTAGGGGAGTAGACTGACCTTTCTCTGGTGGCTGCCTCTCCCAATCGTGTGCGCATGCAGAAAAACAACAGCTAATGTCCAACACTGCAAGTTCATTTCGGGGGGATATATTATTATTAGGGAGGATGTTGTTGTTTGGACAACTTCAGACAGAATTTCTCCACGATGGCAGATTTCCGGCAAACTTACTTACTCTTCTTTAAGTGATACAAATATGTTTTAGTCACATTCTTGATATGGGTTTCAAAATTAAGATCTGAGTCAATGGTAACACCTTGTTTTTTTGCCTGGTGCTTAGTGTTACTGTAAGTAGTGTCTTTAAGTGTGCAGACAGTTTGACCAGGACAAGGACAAAGAGCATTTTGGCATCAGCATTAATTAATTAATTCTAAGGTCATTAAGAACCTAGTTAATAACTTAACAACATAGTGCTATCTCAGTGCTATGATCGGCACAAAAGCCAGATTGGAACATGTCAAAGGTACAGTTGGGAAGAAGGAGATTATTTAACAGTTTGAACACCTTTTTTTCAAGAATTATAATTTTTTTGCTTAAAAAGGGAAGGTTGGAGATTGGCCTAAAATCGCTAAGGACTGAAGAGTCTAAGTTACTTTTCTTCAGGAGGGGTTTCACCATGGTAGTTTTAGGTGCAGATGAACAGACCCCCACTTTGCTGAGCATTTCTGTATGACCACTGCAAAAGAGTTCATAGTGCTTCCATGTGGTGGAAGGTGGGGTAACAAGTCATCAAACACATCTTCAGGTCTTGCCTGAGTGATCCTCCTCACCTAATATTGGTTCTCTTATCTCAGAAGTATGTTGCAAATTCCTCACATTTGTAGGTGGAGAGCAGATCACCAGGTGTCTTGTGGGCGGGATTTATAAGGCTGTCAATCGTTGAAAAGAGCACTGTTTGAGTTGTTATGATTCATTATCAATTTTGAGAAATGATCCGGCTTGGCGTTTTTTTTATTGCCTTATTAAAAGCAGAAAGATGCTCTCGAAGAATATCAAGGTGGACCTGCAGTTTTTGTCAGCTCAGACTTTCTGCAAATTCTTTTAAATTTGGCCACAGCCTTTTTCAGTTTGACTGGTGCTACAGAGTCGATAGTTGCCCTTAGTTTGGTGTTGAAGCTGGTTACTAAATCATTATCACAGGAGGAAGCTGTTGATGGTGTACTATTCATATTCATATTCATCATGAAATTCTCATCTGCTCAGCGACATGGCTAAATAAGTAATGGAGCGAAAATATATTTTTTCCCTACTTCTAATAGACTGACATGCATTCATGTTTAGCCAGGTTTCAGATAAAAACATTACAGTGCAGCTTTCGCTCTGAGATAAGATCAATAAAGGTTTTGCCAGATAGGGACCTAATATTCAAAAGCACCATGGTAATGTTCTCTGGGCTGTTCGGTGCTGCCCGGCCACAGTTAATGGAATGGATACCAAGTTATTCACATTTGAACCACCTGACAGTTTTCTTGTAGTCTGTCGACTGTGATAGGAAATAATAGACTATAGCACATTCAGTATTCCAAGCAGTCAATCCATTAAAAGCAGCCCAGTTTAGTGGCATTTTGACTTCTGATTGATCCTTGTGTACATCTATCATTTACATTGTTCAGTGGAATCTAAATGTATTTTCTTCTAACTATCAAGATAACATTATTTAGCGATTTTTTTGTTTATTCATGTACAACAAAAAAGCAAGTCTCTATTACACACGTACATTGAAAGTAATGGCGTTCTGTATGCGGGTGTCATGAAATTAGGCTATGCAGATTAGAATAAGTACAGTACTGTGTTCATTTCCCAAAAAAAGAACACAAAAAACTAACAGCTCTTCAGATTTGCGACGAAAAAGAGTTAGTTCTGGGCTACGGCTACGTGAACGACCAATCACTAGTGCTCATGTGAGTGTAATATCCCTGTTCAGGCTCCTATCCAGTACGAGGCTCTGATGCAGATGGACTATCTAGACAGCGTGATCAACGAGTCTCTCAGGTTGTACCCCATCGACTTGAAAGAGTCGCCAAGAAATCTGTTGATCAGCGGCATCACCATCCCCAAGGGTATGGTTGTCATGTTACCCATCTGGACCTTGCACCGTGACCCCGATGTGTGGGAAGACCCAGAGGAGTTCAAACCAGAGAGGTAATGGGCCACATCTTAACCACAACCACAATATCAATCACAACAGCAACGATAAGAGCAGTGTTCCACAAACAACCATAAAACAAACCTAAATGCGACGACCAAACACAAACAGGTTTCTTCAACCATGTATAACCATCATATTACTGTGATTTAATTGATATGTTCTTTAACCCCTCCTCCTCTGAACTCTCCGTGTGTAGGTTCAGTAAGGAGAACAAGGAGAGCATCGACCCATACACCTACATGCCGTTCGGGTTGGGCCCACGGAACTGTATCGGGATGCGATTCGCTCTGGTATTGATGAAACTGGCGATGGTGGTGATTCTACAGAGGTTCAACTTCACCGTCTGCAAAGAGACAGAGGTGAGACAAAATAATGATACAATGATTGTAAATATAATTTTGTACCTATGACTTTGTTGCGTTTCTATATGTAGCAGAGGTGATTTTGGAATCACACTCGCGTGATGAGGTAGCCCTGCCTGAGACATGTAAACTGAAGTGTCGCCCTCAGACCTTGAGGATGTCCTCTTGGCTTAATAGTAGCGTTTGTGTCTTCCACATGGGAGACCCGGGTTTGAACCCCCATACTACAATTCTGTACTTGCGTACTGCATGAGTATGTACTCCCCATTTAATTTCCCAGATTGCATTTTTCAGTACTAGGCGCCAATCATCCTCAGTATAGGCTACCTACTAAAATTTAGTAACTAAATGATGGAAGTGTGAGATTTAAAAAAAAAAGCTATTTGTATTTCTGCAAAACTCCCTCGAGACTTCATAGGGCCATTTTAATGTATGTCGACCCAAGAGACGTTGTCCAGGAGTTTGAGTTTATTTGAATTTATAGTGCAATGCTACCCGAACGTAACAGTGACACTGTATTAGGTAACATTCATAGTGTAACGCTGACATCTGTTTTACTCGTTCCTTCATACTGTAACGACCCTGTGTAAGGCCCGTTAGCAGCTCCGCCAAGGGAGTTAACTCTCTTGGTGTTGTGGCTAGCGCGGCCGGTTTGTCAGCGGAAGGTTGCGAGTTCGATACCCGCTTAAGGCAAGCTGCTCTGCCCCGCCGTTCGCTACAATACTTTAACTGTGTGTCAACTCTCACCAGATCCCCATTGAGATGGACCTACAGAACACTCTGATGCCCATACGGCCCATCAAACTCAAGCTGCTGTCCCGCTGCCAGGAGTCCAACGACAACCAGCTCAAAGCAGACAGCCAGTGATGAGGACCTGCCCTGCTGCAGGTCTCTCAGTTATTATGTTACACATAGATCTAGGATAAGCCCCAACACTGGCTACTTTCAAAAATGGGCTTAAAAAAAAAAAGGGCTTCGCTTTTGCCTTAAATTGAAACTAAATTGGCGCTAATAATTGCACTGTGACCCTAAAATGCACTGTGACTTTTATTCTTTTTTTATGTCTTTTATGCGTTTTTATTCTAATTTTTTTTTCATGCTCTTTCCTTTTTATCTATTTTACGTAAAGCACTTTGAATTGCCTCTGTGTATGAAATGTGCTATATAAATAAACTTGCCTTGCCTCGCCTCGCCTCTGGGCTCTGCTGCTACTGTATGCTGCTCTCTTTGTATCTGTCTATTAGTGGAGGTCCAGGACTAGTTGTACAGAGACAGTTGTTGTCTGTCGTCTGCAGTGCAGGGATTTGCATGTGACTTGTGTATGTTTTGTACTCGTCTGGTAGTGGGTCTCTATCATCACGCTAAAAACGTGTGTATAATCACAAACTAAATCATAACATGAGAATGAACAATATGCCATCAAAACATGACAATGAATAGGTGTTAGATTAGATTCAACTTTATTGTCATTGTGCAGAGTACAAGTACAGAGACAACGAAATGTAGTTAGCGTCTAACCAGAAGTGCAAAAGGAATGCAATGTGAACAATATATACAGGTAGAGCAGTATAAGCAATATATGAGCAGTATAAGTAGTGCAGTATAAGCAGTATATGAGCAGTATAAGCAGTATATGAGCAGTATAAGTAGTGCAGTATAAGCAATATATGTATTAACAGTAACATTATAAGCAGAATAAATATAGAATGCAGTATGAACAGTATAAGCAGTATATGAGCTGTATAAGTAGTGCAGTTACCAATGTATTGGGTCTATCTATGGGTATCGTAGTGCAGCAGTAATCAAAATGTACCTGCATTTTATCGTTTGAAGTGCCATCTCATCTGTCATAAGATTTGACTTGTAAAACTGAAAAGTAGGATACAACTAATAGCCTAAATGTATAAACACAGACCACAACCAAAAAACAACATGGGAAAATCGTTTACGCATCCTCTGCAGCAGGAACAGTGCAGAGAAAAAGTATGTACAGTAAACCCCATAACTGAATACACTTCATACGCTTCAGCGCGACACAGAACGCTACATTGAGGTGGCCTATACTGCAACAAAGTAAAAAAAATGAGACAGACACGTGTCTTCAATAACTTGCATGTTTTATCAAAATACAAGCATTCGACACATTGTTAACTTGTAGGAAAGTTTAATCAGGTTTTATCAATTGTATTTCTTTAAATGTGAAATAAATATCATCAGTGCAGAGGCTATAACACACTACAAAAGTCACATTAAATCACGGAAAGTAGGCTAGGCTAATTAACGGAACTATATGAATATACAGCCCGAGCCCAGTCCAGGGTTCTGAAAGCGACAAGTAACAAGTGTGCCCATCAACGGTCTAGATATTAGGCCTATACAGTGGGGGAAATAATTATTTGATGGTACTTTATGGTATGATTATGGTACTTTTATTTTAACAAATAGAGACAGAATATCAACAAAGAAGTCCAGAAAAAACACATTATATAAAGTTATAAATTGATTTGAATTTGATCCCCTACAAACCAGCAAGAATTCTGGCTCATACAGACCGGTTATATGCCCATGAGGCACACAGATTACTCCTGTCACTTTAAGAAAGTACTTGTTATGGGTATAAAAGACACCTGTCAATAGAATCAATCTCTTCCATTCCAACCTCTCCACCACCATGGGCAAGACCAAAGAACATTCAAAGGACATCAGGGTAAGAGTTGTAGACCTGCACAAGGCTGGAATGGGCTACAAGACCATCAGCAAAAAGCTTGGTGAGAAGGAGACAACTGTTGGTGCAATTATTAGAAAATGGAAGAAATACAAAATAACCATCAATCGCCCTCGGCCTGGAGCTCCATGCAAGATCTCGCCTCGTGGGGTAAGGATGATCATGAGAAAGGTGAGGATCAGCCCAGAACTACGCGGGAGGAGCTTGGTAATGATCTCAAGGCAGCTGGGACCACAGTCACCAAGAAAACCATTGGTAACACACTACACCGTAACGGATTGAAATCCTGCAGTGCCCGCAAGGTCCCCCTGCTCAAGAAGGCACATGTGAAGCAGTGGACCCATCTGAAGTTTGCCAATGAACACTTAAATGATTCAGAGAAGGCTTGGGAGAAGGTGATGTGGTCAGATGAGACCAAAATTGAACTCTTTGGCATAAATTCGACTCTTCGTGTTTGGAGGGAGAGAAATGCTGAATGCTACAATCCCAAGAACACCATCCCCACTGTCAAACACAGAAGTGGAAACATTATGCTTTGGGGTTGTTTCTCTGCTAAGGGTACAGGACGACTTCACTGCATTGAGGGGCCAATGGACGGGGCCATGTACCGTAAGATCTTGGACAAGAACCTCCTTCCCTCAGCCAGAGCACTGAGGATGGGTCGTGGATGGGTCTTCCAGCATGACAATGACCCAAAACATACGGCCAAGACAACAAAGGAATGGCTCAAGAAGAAGCACACTAAGGTCATGGAGTGGCCTAGCTAGTCTCCAGACCTTAATCCTATAGAAAATTTGCGGAGGGAGCTGAAGCTTCGAGTTGCCAAGCAAAAGCCTTGAAACCTTCAGGATTTGGAGAGGATCTGTAAAGAGGAGTGGACCAAAATCCCTCCTGAGATGTGTGCAAAACTGGTGACCAACTACAAGAAACGTCTGACTTCTGTGCTTGCCAACAAGGGTTTCTCCACCAAGTACTAAGTCATGTTTTGCTTGGGGATCAAATACTTATTTCCTTCGATCAAATGCAAATTCATTTATAACTTTATATAATATGTTTTTCTGGACTTTTTTTTTTTATATTCTGTGTCTATTTGTTAAAATAAAAGTACCATAAAAATTATAGACCGCTCATTTCTTTGTAATCGGGCAAACTAACAAAATCAGCAGGGGATCAAATAATTATTTCCCCCACTGTACGTAACATTTGGAGATGTGTTAACACGATCAAAGAAAATACGCGGGAGAGGTCCACTGTTTGAGGCGAAAAAAGACAGGGTTCCCAGAGGAAAAATTAATAAAAATGAGTTCCTCACAAAACAAGGAACCCAAAACCATTTCAATGGAAACGATCGGACTTTACCTTGGAACGTAGCGGATGTATGAGCGCGGCTTTGGAATTATTCAAAACAGCGCCCGCGCTGCCACGATCAAAGAGAATACGCGGTAGAGGTCCACTGTTTGATGCGAAAAAATACAACGTTCCCAGAGGAATAAAAACGAAATAAAAATGAAATATCCCATTGTTCCTAACAAAACAAAGAACCCAAAACCATTTCAATGGAAACATCGGACTTTACCTTGGAACGTAGCGGACACATGAGCGCGGCTTTGGAATTATTCAAAACAGCGCCCGCTCTAACACGATCAAAGAGAATACGCGGGAGAGGTCCACTGTTTGAGGCGAAAAAAGACAGGGTTCCCAGAGGAAAAATTAATAAAAATGAGTTCCTCACAAAACAAGGAACCCAAAACCATTTCAATGGAAACGATCGGACTTTACCTTGGAACGTAGCGGACGCATGAGCGCGGGCTTTGGAATTATTCAAAACAGCGCCCGCTCTAACACGATCAAAGAGAATACGCGGTAGAGGTCCACTGTTTGATGCGAAAAAAGACAACGTTCCTAGACGAATAAAAACGAAATAAAAATGAAATATCCTAGTATTCCTAACAAAACAAAGAACCCAAAACCATTTCAATGGAAACGATCGGACTTTACCTTGGAACGTAGACTGTTTGTGGAACGTAAAGTAGTGTACCTACTGAACTCGAACACTGCACCTACGTGACAACCTACCAACCCCTGCAACCCCTGCACCCCCCCCCCGGACAATTGCACTATTACTCCCCTCCCCTGCTCTTACTCAATACCACTGCTCTTCTGTACATATGTCCATACTGTTCATATTTTCTTAATACTACTGTTAGTACACTGCACATATCTGTACATACTGTGCATACCTGTTTATACTGTTCATATGGCATTCCATATTTATATTTATTCTGCTATCTACCTTATGTTACTGTTAATACATATATACTGCATTACCTATACAGCTCATATGCTGCTACACTGTTCATACTGTAACTTATTTATTCTGCTTATAATGCTACTGCTTACTCATATACTGCTTACACTGCACTACTTACTGCTCATATATTGCACTACCTGTATATACTGTTCATTGCACTTTCTGCTATTTTGCACTTCTGGTTAGACGCTAACTGCATTTCGTTGTCTCTGTACTTGTACTCTGCACAATGACAATAAAGTTGAATCTAATCTAAAAAAAATGTTTTCGCTGACTGGCGGCACAAGGGTGTGGGTTGGGTGGAGCTCCGCTGTTTGAGGCGAAAAATGACAAGGTTCCCAGAGGAATAAAAAAAAATGCCTTTATGCACCTGACACCATAAACAAAGTACCTTCTGGAAAAATAAACTTCTTCTAATCCAAGCCAGCTCTGTGATATTCTAGAAGGTCAGAGTTTAGCAGCTAGCACAGTAACATTGTTGCAAAGAGGTCAGATGAAGATAAGATATCTTTGAAAAAAAAAGTATAAATATGATCAGACTTTTTTCTGATAAAATAGTTGTTTTTTTGTTCAACAGTACCACTTTGTCTGTTTTTCCATTTTCTTGAAGCATCTGCACTCGATTTCCAGCCAGCATCATAGTCATGACAGTGAAAGTGTCCAAACAGGTGACCTGAAAAAATATCAAAAGGGGGATGAGGAGAAGAAAGCGGATCTCCACACTGATGAAACATGGGCAGATGAAGAAGATACTAGCGAAAGAAAACAAAAACATGGAGATGAAAAACTGTCTGTGGAGTATAAGGCAGCTATTAAAGAGAATGACAACATTTGGATGAACTTTCGTTCATCTTGGTCTAATAATGGAAATAGTCTAGTCGTGGTGTGGGCCAGGAGTGACTGCAACCTATAATAAGCCTTCTTTACTTTGCTACAGCCATCGCTGGCCGACATTGTCATTCACTGCCATCAACGGAAATCAATGTTTCCCACATTATATTTCATGCCAACGTCAATCAAAAGTAACCTCAGATTGTTATGGAAATCTTTCAGTGAACAACAACAAACGATGTTTGGTCTCAGTTGAGAGTTTTAATGCATATAGAAAGTATTATACAACGTTGGTCAGCTGGATCAGCATTCCTTCACCAACAGTGTGGATTCAGATACTGATGCTGTGGCTGAGGAGAAGACCATCCTTAACTCCAATGCTCATACGTCATAGGTCTTGGGGTAAACATATCTTGCACCTGTTTGCTGACCAAGAAGCTGGGAAAGAAGCGTAGGCGTTGTGAGCCACTATCTCAAACCTCAGCCTGCAGTTAGGAGTGTTCCAAGGTCACATAACATCTTTGATACAAGAGAAGGAGCAGTCGGTTTTGGTTCTTCCTCAGTCACATAATTAAAAATAACAAAGTACATTGGGTCACAGAAAGGTCAATACATTTAATATAAAACTAAAACAAAATAGTACAAATATTTTTTGCCATTACAAAACCAAGTACTGTAACAAAGTGATGAAGGCTTATCAAAGGTTACAGATGCATAGTCTTGAACCAAAATAAGAAAAACATACAATAATGATTGAATGGGTGGACTATGGCTTTAAAAGACCCAGAAAACAACCAAAATACTGTATGATGAAAAGTAAGAGATTCCCCAGACTGATGAAGAATAATGGACAGATGCCAAAAATAGAAATGAGACATTTTGTTTAATATACTGTGAAGGGGAGGATCAGGTGAAAGTAATAACGGGAGTGGAGAAAACAAGGGAACAAAGCTTTAGTCACAGTGAAAAGGTAATTAGTGAACAGGAGAGAAGTGCCATCAAACTTACTTGAGATTCTTTGATCATTTTGAGTTACAATTCTAGTGTTTCTTTTTTGTTCATCTGGTTCACTTTCTTACCTCTGTATCTATCTACAGTTTTCCCATCTTTTCCAAGGGTAAACAGACCCGAGTTCAATACCCAACAGCCACACTTGGCAGAGTAGACAGCGAACACAATGCAAAGGTGGGCTAATGGAAAACTGCTTTGATAGATTCAACAGTTTAGATTGTAGATTCATTGATAGGTTGGTTGATTGATTTACATTGAGCAGGACCTCTCCCTTTATGTTCCTTCCTCAGATGTCTATCCACAGCTGGGCAATGGTAATTTGCTGAAATGAACTGTGTATTAACAGTCAGGAGAATTCAAAAGGTAAAAAACCAAGTCACCAGCGTGGCTGCGGGGCTGAAGCCAGATTTATTTTGAATGGCCAAACCTGAATAAAGTATTCATTCAGTAAGACGAGTTATGGTTTAGAATGTTTGTAGAGCACACACATACACTCACCGGCCACTTTATTAGGTACACCTTGCTAGTACCGGGTTGGACCCCCTTTTGCCTTCAGAACTGCCTTCATTCTTTGTGGCATAGATTCACCAAGGTGCTGGAAAACATTCCTCAGAGACTTTGGTCCATATTGACATGATGGCATCACGCAGTTGCTGCAGATTTGTAGGCTGCATCTCCATGATGTGAATCCCCCGTTCCACCACATCCTGCTGGAAGTAGCCATCAGAAGATGGGTACACTGTGGTCATAAAGGGATGGACATGGTCAGCAGCAATACTCAGGTAGGCTGTGGCGACAAAGAAACAAACATCTGTTAATACTTATAGACACCTGCTCTGTCCTCATACATAGCTGAACACCTCTAAACACCTCCCAAGAGTCTGGAGACAGAATGTCAGTCTGACTTCAGGTTTATTGATTTAGAAAGAGTGAAACTGAGAAAGAGAAACAATAATCAATGATATGGTTTCACATCCACACATTGCCTTGCCATACATCACAGAGATGACCTAACAAAGAAATAGCGACATATAGCTACAGATGTTGTATGATGCAACAATACACAGGTAAAGATCATTTTATGCCACGTCCTACACATTTGGGGTAGTCAATAGTCCTAGGAGAAGCACACCTGTTAACCATCTCAATTCCATCTCTCCTTTCAGTCATAGGGTGAGGGTTAGGGTAGGAGTTTCTCATAGAAGTCTGTCTGTGTGTGGTAATGCTGATCTGCACTGTGACTGCAGCCTTTTAGGAAGTGAATAGGTTGGTTTCACATACACTAAAATATGTGTACTTCAAGTAATCTTGTCTGTCTACAAGAGGGCAGCATATCATCATTTCAGATCTGCGATCAATGAAGGGGCCCAACAGTTTAAATAAATCATATTAATATCTATTGTTAAAGTTGAAGGGTTCTCCCTCGACAGACTCTCTCTCAATGTGAAGAATTACTTTGATGTATTTGAAAATAATCTTCTACATGCAGATGCATCATTTACTACTATGTAGTAGTTGTCATTCACTCATGGCCTGTCTGAAGGTGTTGAGCAGGACAGGTCTCAGCACTCATCCACTCAAGGTCTCTGATCCAGCACTCCTGTCTTCCTTTCTTTCTCACTATCTTTAGGATCGATCCCCATTAGCTGCCGCCATTAACAACCACATATACACTCACTGGGCTCTTCATTAGGAACACTATATTAATACTGGGTAGGGCCTCCCTTTGCTCTTAAAACAGCCTTCTTCGTGGCATTGATTCCACAAGATGTTTGAAACATTCCTTTGAGATTCTGGTCCATGATGACATGATTGCATCACGCAATACCTATAGATTTTTCAGGTGCACTTTCAAGCTGTGAATCTCCCGTTCTACCACTTCCCAAAGGTGTTCTATTGGATTCAGATCCAGTGACTGGGAAGGCCACTGAAGAAAACTGAAGCACTTACACATGGCCACATTATTATGGGGGTTATACGTCCTGTCATCTATAATTGTCTTATCATTATTCTTATTACTAATTTATTACATGGCCCCAGCATTTTCTTTTTATCTTGTAATTGTTATTATCTATTTATATAGGCAGGCCTGCTATGATTTTAAAATCAACACCTTACTTTGCACTTTCGCCCACGTAGCACTTCTTCTCCTAAAGCATTCACACCCTGATGGTTCAATAGCGCTCCAACAAATTCTTCTTGACTTCCCTCTCGTGTCCATTTTTTGGCAGCGGCACACACAGTCCACCCTTTTCCAAAACATTGGTGAAATGGTAGAAGCAGGCCCCAGGGTAACTGTCAATTTATATGTTGGGGTTGGTGAAAGGAGGAATTTTGTTCAGGTTACAATCCCCCAATATCAGTGTCGGTTTGTGGCCTTCAAAATTCCAATCTGTCACCTTATGTTGTAGTCTGGCTTTGTGTTACCAGGGAGTTTTCGATTTTTCCTTCACACTGGCGTCACCTGTTGATGAAAGGAGGAAAGGTGAGATGACATCATCAGCGTGTATGGAGATGTGACTGTGTAGCTGAAGGGTGCACATGGTTGTTAAAGGGATAGAGATGGCTGCTACAGAGGCCCGAGGTTGACGCCTCGCAGGACGGCAACAGGAAGGACTGCAGGGGGAAGATAAAGACATCAGGAGATTTACGAGAATATGTGTTATGTATTATAATATATTAAGATAATACATCATAATTATCATTATTATAGAATTATAATTATATAATATAATTCCAGGAGATTGTCCCTCTCCTTCTCCTGACTGCACACACACAATCTCTATTTTCATCCTGAGAATGAGTGTGTTCGAGTCAAATTTCTAAGAATGTGTCTTCGATGGAGTGATACTGTCCGTCCACTAGAGGGCAGTCCAATGCAACTCATCTCATCTCATAGGGTCATTCAGATCAACACTCCATTCAAAAGCAAGTGGAGGAAATCAAATAAGCATTACACTATGTATGTGTGGGGGGACATGCAGCGTTCGGCCTGTAGAGGGAGCTACAGGACCGTGGCCAGGGTTGTGTCGGCGAGGCTCCGTTGCACACCTGTTGCAAATGAAGCCTCGTTGACTAGATGCTTAAGATGTGTGTGCCTCTGCTTTTTCAGGAGGTGGGCTGGGAACGAAGGAGCAGGTTCCGAGAGAGAGAGAGACGACTGGAAAGTCGCTGAACTTTGAAACGGGCTGAAAAGCCAAATTGACCACTGTGCTAATAAACGGGAGCTACATTCCCTCACTACCATACTGCGTCTGCCTCCGTACGAACAAACATTATTACAGTATGTATATGTATTTCTATCATATCTTGCTACAGTGAAAATACTAGGTTTGTAGGTTCGTTTCGTTTGTTTAATCTGGTCCGGGTCCTTATCGTGTAAAAACATTACTCTTCATACTTTTAGACAATATTAAACAATAACAACACCGAGCCCATGGTACTTCTGCACATCTGTATCTGGTGGAAGACCTTGTTGACGAAGATGATGTTGTCCCGCCAGTTGGACAGCGTGCTGCTGTTGGAATGGCTCTTCTCTGTCTCGGCAGGCCTGTTGGGCTCCCCCTCCTCCCCAGTCCTTCTCCTTCCTGAGAATTGCACATAACTTGATTTCTAGATTGGAGTGTTACAATTTCTATTGTGGCTTCTTTTAACAACATAACGAAATAACAAAAACACTCCTTTCAAATAGCCACTGTCGAAGCTGGAGCGGGGTTAATAACACACAATCCAAGATAGAGAAAAAAGCGGAGATCAAAAGTTAGAATTCAAACCAAAATAGCATTTATTATGCATTAACGTTCAACAAAAATATTCTCTGTGGCTCTTCAATGCCATAAACTAAATATATTGATCCCGAATTGTTTCTTTCAATTTGTGACAATAACTTTTGTTAGTTTGCAGTAGCTTGTGGTGATTGTTTGTGGTCAAAAAGCTGTTCCACTTCCCCGTCTAACTCGGATTCTCTCCAAAAACAGGTGCCGCGGCTTTCCACCAATTAAATAGACACCTCCCATAGCGGACCCAGAATCGAAGAAAAAAAAAGAAAAAAAAGAATTCACAGGTTCTTGACAGAACAAAAGCATAGATGTAGAGTAGTAGACCGTACATGAAGAGTTTGACTGTAAGACATGGTTATGGTACAGTATAGCACCGTGCTTTGTTAGTCGACTGGGGTAGGCCAGGGCAGTGAACTCACAGGTCCTCAGGGCCTCCTCTGCGTCAGGTTCCTGGTGGTTGACGGCGATGCCCTGGTGTGACCTCTCCTGGAAGAAGGGTAGTCTGTCTACCAGCTCGCCCTCTAGGAAGGCTCCTTCTTCCACCTCCTCCTCCTCCTTTTCCTCCACCACCACCTCCTTCAAATCTTCCTCCTCTCCCCTATCTGGCAATGGCAACTCTTCCTCCTCCTCTGATTTTGGAATGGATTGGACCCTGTGGGCGGGGCTTGCAGACCCAGAGAGGAAGTGACTTCTTTTTCTAAGGGACACAAAGTTGTTGGTGGAATCTATGTTCTTTCAGAAGTCAGAATTAAAGCTCATACCTTCAGAGAGGCGTTCACAACTTTAAAACATTGTAAAATGTAAAAATCTGTGTACAGTACAATGAATTAATTCAAATGCAGTATTTTCTCTCTGCGCTAAAACACATTTCATTCATGTCAACGTACCGATTGTCTTGTCTTTGTTGACCTTCCAGGAGAGAGGTCCCTCATGCACCATCTTCCTCTTGGTGAGATCCATATTCGACAGGAGAATGTGAATCATCAAATCATCATCAAAACTTCAGTTTCTTCTTTTCTTTTTCTGAACATTTTTGGCTTTTACAGAGTAGAAAACAATCATAATGCCTGTTACGACTCCAGATGACAACTCGTCTACGTCTAGGGGCGGTAGAGGAGTCGCAACAAAAAGGTAGTGCCACGGACTTATTGCAGGAATTAAACAGGCACAAACCACAGTGTAAACTATATACAATTATTTATTTCCTCTGGGAAAACACAACACAAGACACACGCCAAGGAGAAAAGGGAACTATGAGCGGTGCCAAAGCAAAGAAATCATAAACAAAGGTGATGTCCTAAACTAGTGCAATAGTAATCTATACTACCAGGGCTATGCTAAAGTGCTATGCTACACTAGACTAGAACATACATGGGGCGGCACCCACTCCTAACCTGGTGAATTGTAACAGAGATGAGCCTACGTGTTGGAAATGTAAACCCATGGGTCTCTTACCTATTCACCTTACCCCTATGGCGTACATTTAACAGACAGACAAATATTGAGAAAAAAACTATACGTAAACAATGACGCAAGTATACCAAAAGAGAACTAAATGTAAATAAGTACGTCGGAGGTTTCGAACAACTAAGCAACAGCGAATCGACAGCAAACATAAGCTACGGTACAACTGGGTCGACTCCCGAGGGGAAGGCCAGCGGAGCTTTTAAATGACACGGACAGCCCTCTGATTGGTCAGGAATGGTGATGACTGATTGGGACGAATGGCCAATTGCTGACGGACACCTGAATGTAGAGTGACAGGTCAAGGGAAAAACAGAAGGAAACACAAAACACAACAAGGAAACGCACATGTAGGAGTGGGAACGTAACAATGCCAAACAAGAATACAAGGCTACGGATAACAGACGCAAGGGAATAACTTACAGAAATTCAAAATAATCAAACAGGAACCTTAAAGGGAAACTTTCTGATTAGAAGTGAATGGGAGAGTAGTGGAGTGCCTCCTCACCTTGAACTATGAGATCATGGGGTTCTCACTCTGCTTCAGTAAGGACAGGTCTAACCGTCTCTGGTAGTCCTCTAGTCCCTGTAAGGATAGGAACGTGCACACACACACTTATGAGCACTGAACAATCACACATGTTGTCCTGTGGTAAATCATGAATCATTATATTACTAACCAAAACATTGAACATACCACAAAAATAATGACAGGTGCTTGCTAATATGCATTCTGACCAACTTGTGCAGCTCAGTGGCATTCTAAACGACCTGCTCCTTCATTTTAAGCATTTAAATCACAGTCCTGGTTGTCCGATCACAAGTATTATCCGATTACCAGTATCAAGTCCTAATTTACGGAAACAAGTAATATGAGATCGGCACACCCCTCATCGGCATGTGACCACCAATGTTGGGTCTAATCAATGGCGTCTATTCACACGGTCCTGGTTACCTGTTTGTTCTCTGCCTCTTTGACGGCCTGGTTAACATAGTTGAGTATCTTCCTGCAGCAGTCTCCTGTCCTCTTCACCTTGTCCCTCTCCTCCATCTCCTCTAGGGGTCAAAAACAACAACCAAACGTCAACCAGTCATCCATCAACTCATCATCTCATTGTTAATGTGGGCCGATAAGTGCACTACACCAGAAAGTGAGCAAGTGTTTTGAGCTGGAGGGGGTGGGTTGGGGGGTGTTAGGTAAAGGGGGCGGAGGTGCAAAAAAGGGAGGTGAAAGAGAAAGCAGTTTTAAAAAGACAAGGTTTAAAAAGTGTGCAGGTGAGGCGAAAAACACATAGGGGGCTTGTAGGAGAACCTCACCACAGGAACATACATGAATTGTAGTCGTTGTGAAATCGTAGTAGTCTATGGTACGTGTGTACTTGGCTATGCTCTCAAGCAGTAGAGGATACTTGGTCAGCCTCTGCATCTCCACAGGAATGATGTCCTTCAGCTGCAGTCGGCGACACTGGCGGTTACTCTCGGTTATTCTCCGCCATACCGTGGTGGGCGGACAGAGAGGCGGTCGAAATCCACATCAACCTGCTCAGACAATAAAACTATAGGACACTGGTTAGAAGACCCTAGCCTACCTAACTTGCGGTTACTTTCCTGATTCAACTTTGTGTCTACCTTCTTGATTCAACTTGCTTTACCTTCCCTGGCTCCCCCTTCCCCCTTCCTCTTTCATCGTTAGCTGCTCCGCCTTTTTCTTGTTGTGACCGTCTAATTGTCACCTCAGATTTCCATCCCCAAACCTTCCAATCTACCTTCCTCGACCCGTTCCGTAACTTCTTTATCTTACCAGCAGCATGGTACAAACAGTTGACCTTTTAAAACATTTTCGAAAACATTTTACTGTATTACTATATGCTGAGTAAAAGTGATTCTTAATTGAAGAGTTTCATGTTTAGGCTCAGACTGATTCATTTCACATTCTAGGGTTCCATATACACTCATACACACATCACACACTCACACATCTTACACACTCACACATAATCATACAAATATAGACACCCACTCATTCTTACATTCTCACACATACAAATACACTCTCAAGCACACATACATACATGCAAATACACACAGTTGTTGGTTATACCTACGTTTGATTCCCAGGGTATAAGACACCAATTGTGATTAGGATATCTCAAGCTGATTCCAAAGCTGCTTCCTAACATATTTCTTTAATCTCAGTGATATCCTAGATAACCAATAATACAATATTGTTCTCTTTTGACAAATTGCAGAAAAGAGTGAAAATGAAGACATTTTACAATAACCCTAAAAACAATTACTGCAAAAGGAAAGACATAGAAATAGAAAGTAGAAATATTAGAGAATAAAAACCCTCTTTTGAATAACCAAATAAGAGAGATGTCAGAAAAATGGGAAAAACGAACCAGTAAGAATTATACTAAGTGGCCTAAGGAAGGGACATTTGATGTTGCAGTGTGTAAGGAAATGGGAACACTGGTAAAAAAAACCCCACAAACCTTGAGTTAATTCAAAAAAGAGACAGGAGAAAAGAGAGAGAGAAATAGACCTTTAGATTTTAAAATTGTTAAAACAGTAGGATTCTCGGGACAAGCGCAGTTAATTCCAATGGCAACTCCAGTAAGTCTGAAGATAGGAGACAGAGCCCACAACCCTGCCCATACTGATCTCTGACCAGACACCGGTGAATCTCTTGGGGAGGGATGCATTATGCATGCTGGGGATGAAAATATGGTGTTCCCCAGAAGGTGTATATGTAGATAATACGGCAATAAAGACACAAGAAATACCAATAAATGCAAGCGCAAATGTTTACTGGTTAGAGGAAATAAACCATGAAATAGAGCAAACTTGGTTAAAATGGAGAAAATGTATTGAAGCCCAATTGCCAGATGCACGAAAACCACGATTTGACTACCACTGCACAATGCAGTTTGACTCAAATTGCGACTCCTACCAAGAACAAACTAAAAATGTGGTTGTCCCATTAATGTCACAATACATCATAGTGGGAAAACAGGGAGCAGCTATGAAAATAGATGAATCAGAATTTGTACAAAAATGGTATAATATACCTAATGCTGCTCCTCATGTGTCATTAATGGTAAATAAAGGGTATAGAGCAAGAGACTTGGGACCAATGATGAGAACCGCATTAAAAAGTGACTGGAAAAAAACAAGTAACCCATTGGTAAAACATTCTGCAGACAAGGAATTCATAAAAATAATATGTGCCACGCCTATGAATGGTATACCACAGGAAGTATTGTTTTAGCCATATTGGTTAAACAACAAGTTCAGATGAAAGAAAAATCAGATAATCAATTGAGCGATGACATGGAAAAACAGATTCCAGAAAGTCTCTGGTCAAAACATGACACTGACGTGGGCTTAGTAAAATCAGCAAGCCCTATAATTATGAGAACAAAACAGGGCAGTGTATTACCAAGAAAAGCCCAATATCCTATGAAACCTGAAGCTGAGGAAGGAATAAGCAAAACAATAGAGGGTTTGATAGCAGCGGGAGTTTTAGAAAGAATAAACAGCCCGTGCAATACCCCCCTTCTTCCAATTCTAAAAGCAGATAAGTCAAAATGGAGATTGGTGCATGACTTAAGAGCAGTAAATGAGGTGGTGCAGGATTGGCCAGCAGAAGTACCAAATCCTCATACACTGTTAACAAATGTTCCTCCGACAGCCAAATACTAGACAGTGATAGATTTATGCTCAGCTTTTTTCAGTGTACCGTTAGCAGAAGAAAGTTGGTACTTGTTTGCATTCACCTACAGAGGACAACAATACACATACACTAGAATACCTCAAGGGTTCAAACATTCGCCTCATGTGTTCAACCAGGTGCTAAAAGCAGATCTAGAAGACCTGGAGATAAACAGCACAGTAATCCAATACGTGGAAGATTTGATTGGAACAATGTCATGAGGACTCCATAAGAGTTCTCCAAAAATTGGCAAAGGGGGGACACAAAGTGTCAAAAACTAAATTGCAGTATTGCTTACCTCAGGTTGACTATCTGGGAAGAACTATAGCGCATGGGTCAAAAGCAATATCACCAGGACAATTAGAAGGCATAAGTAAAACACCAAAACCAGTAAATGTGGGCCAAATGATGACATTCTTGGGAATGACAGGATTCAGCGGAGATTGGATAGAGGACAATGCGATAAAAACAGCAGCTCTGAGGGTGCTGATGAAAACAGCGGGTCAGCAGAACTTAAGAGCCCCTTTAATATGGACAACAGAAGCTACAATGGCATTTGAAATGTTGAAAAAAGAAATGCAGCTATGCACTATGCCTATGAGAAGGCCTCGTCAATCACAACGGGCTACCCAATAACAATATACACACACATCACAAGACAGTGGAACTGTTAGAACAGGGAAGGTTTGTTCTAACACAAGCTAGGAACCTGTCATATTTGTCGTTATTAACATACCCAGACATCACTATCAAGAGATGTAGCACAGTAAATCCAGCTGAGTTAATACCACTGGCAGATGAAGGGGAAGAACATGATTGTATAGCACACTCGCTAACATTCACCAGGTTAAGACCAGATTTAGAATCAACACCCTTACTATATGCAGAAGAGACATATTTTGTAGATGGTTCATGTTATCGAGATCATTTAGGAAATCATGCAGGGTACGGCATAGTCAAACAAATAGGGCAGACATTCAGCTGTCCACAACCGTGTTCTGCCCAGTTGGCAGAACTAAGGGCACTGACAGAAGCCTGTAAAATGGGGGAAGGCAAATCAGTGAACATTTTTAATGACTCAGCGTATGCGCATGGAGTCTGTCATCTGTTTGGGGCAGTATGGAAACAGAGAGGCTTTTTGAAAAGTGATGGGTCACCCATACAGCATTGTGAGCAAATTAAGGAATTGATGTCGACTATGATGAAACCAAAACGGTTAGCGATCATCAAATGTCAGGCGCACCAGAAAGGCAATGATTACATTATTCAGGGCAATAATGCTGCTGATGAAGCGGCAAAGCGAGCCTCGAAGTGTGAGGTGGCCGTGTTGGCCCCAATGGTATTAATAGAACCAATAACGCAGCTAGAGGATATAATACGCATGCAACAGATTGCAGGGCCGTATGAGCAATCCATGTGGCTCCAAAGGGGGGCAAAAGGAGACTCTACAGGATTGTGGAGATTGCATGAGGGTACGATAGTGGCACCTACGGTGCTACTGGGGATTTTGATCGCTGATGCGTATGGTTTTGACCATTGCGCAAGGAGGGAAGTTTTGAGAAAGATAAAACTCCAAGGGTATTGGTCACCCTATTTACAGGCAATGGTAGAAAATGCATTGGCAGAATGCACAGTATGCGCACAAAACAATGTGAGAAAGGAATCAAAACACCCTTAGGACACATACCGGTTCCAGACGAACCATTTAAACATTTGGTAATGGACTATGTAGACAGGATAAAAAAGGTCAATGGAAAAGATACATGCTTGTTGTCATAGATAGATTTAGCAGATGGGTAGAAGCAACGCCATCGGCAGAATTAGGGGCAGGAACAGTGGTTACATTTCTAACAAGAGAAGTAATACCCAGATTTGGAATACCTAATGAGATTAGCTCAGATAATGGTGCAGCATTTATTCAGAAAACTGTGAAACAAGTCATACAGCAGTTAAGGATAAAGCAAAGATTGAGTTGTGTCTACCATCCACAATCACAAGGAATGGTAGAAAGAATAAATGGTACCCTCAAAACAAAGCTGAATAAGATATGTGCCTTATAATATATACCTTACTAAGGACCACCACTGGAACAACTCCAGATGGAACTAAAGCAGTACATGAAACAACTAACTGAGATACATAAAGTTATATATTCACAGGAAAAAGACTAGCAGCCGGAGCCGGAGCCACCCCTGCCCAATCCGATAACTCCAGGAGACCAGGTGTACATCAAAGTCTTCAGGAGGAAGTGGAACGAGCCAAGGAGAGAGGGACCGTACGAGGTAGTGCGAGCCACCCCCACTGCAATACAAGTCCGAGGGAGTCTAACCTGGTACCACTTGAACCACTGCACCAGGGGTCCCGAGGCAAGAAGAAAAAGCAAACCAGAGAAGAAGACGAAGGAACGGGTAAGATCGTACAGGAGCACAGAGGAAATGAAGGAACAGGTACAGAGGCTGAACAGGGGCCGGAAATCCAGCCCCCAGCCGAACGGGAAGGACAGTAGAGCCTGGGGGATCCTGGGGAAGTGACTAGTGATATATAAAGTAATAATACTAATCTATATGCTGTCCCAAATAGAACAGGCCCTGCCTAGAGAATTGAGTCAGGAAGTGAAGCAAACACAGGTTGAAACCAAAAGAGATAGGGACAGAGAATATAAGGTAAATACATTATGGGAACAGGCAAAGCAAAATTATTGGTATAAATGGGGAGAGTTTACAGCCCAGTCAGTAACAGAAGGAGATTGCCTCATGTGTTGTCCATCACCACTTAAAAAAACTACGAGTTGTACCTAACTCACACACATACCAGGCATGTGCACAGTTATATAAAAAGTCCTGTCCCATAGAAGAATCAAAACGACCATATTGTCCAGCCGAATGTTTGGGTATCTTAAGCAACACCAGATACCAACCGTTTTATGATCAAACTTTTAGAGACCAATGCAGAAAAATAGATGTGAGAATAGATGAGAAAAAGAGGGAGATCCCCGGATTCAATTGATTGGAAGCAAAAGTTTGAATGCTTCGACAAACCACTTAACACAACATATGGCACCGCAAACCTGGGGAAATTTAAAGGGGACTGTCACGTCGCGTATTGTACCTTGGAATATGGAACAACCTAGGCCAAAAGTACCTTATAACCAAGCAATATACCAATGCGACCCGTAAGGTAGTACTTCCCCCTAACATGTTTGAGACAGAAGAAGAAGTATCCAATGAGAGGCGCAGGATAAAACAAGATGAACTGAAACTGTTCTGGACCACTGGTACTGAGATTAGGGGCTCCTGGGGCACCAGGAGGCATACCTCTAATCGATATATATCTTAGCCAGAATGAGCCAGTGGCAGATTACTAGTGGGTATGTGGAGAAGGAAGGCTAATGGCGGCATTACCCGCTGATTGGTCAGGAATATGTGCTAGGGTTCGGAATCGGAATAAATATCATGACTCTCCGCACGTTTTAAAGTTTGATCAGTCTAAATAGCTTGAACGCTGTAGGAGGAGTAGCATACCAAAAAAACGGAAGAATTGGAATAATAATGATAAGAAAAAGAAGAATAAGTATGAGCAATAACAATAGTTAGACTCTCTCTGAACCACTCAATATTTGTTGTGAAACAACACAGCACAAGTCCAAAATGCATGTAGGTGACTAGCAAGCTAGCTAGTTCAAGCTAAAGCTAACAATGCTACCATTGCTACTAACTGACAAATAGTCATGCCGTTACCCAGATACATTTGTTGACTGTGTCTACTACTGTAAAATGTAATTAAACGTCACATACCCGCTTCGAAGTCGCTCTCGCTGTCCTCCCAACGGGAGCCCTGCAAAAAAGAAAAACAACAACAACAACCTGTCGTAGAAACGGCTGCCCCAGTCCACGCACAGCCAATCCTGAAAAACACGAAGGCATTTTTCAGGCCTTCCTTGCTAATGCTAATGTCGTAGATTTTAAGTTATAATACTTTGAAATAAAATACCGTTAACCAGAGCTGTTGATTCATTCAAAGACTTTATTCCCGCAGAACATGAGAGCCGACCCCGTTATCTCCTCAGTCACCTGTCTTTATAGATTTCACACAGGTTAACGCCTTCTATTCAACGTGTTTCTGATTCCTGTCTACATACACCAATAACATTCAAAAACTACATTTCGTCATCAAGTTTTGTCTAATCAGGCCTTTTGTTCTGACTGTTTGACTTTTTTATTACTTAATAGTCTTAGTCTTGAATGTTAGTCTTGGTTGCGATAAAAGTTTCCTCTGCACAGCCTCAGCTTTTAACCCACTAACGAAACGGTCACGGAGTGCATCATTAAGATGTGCACCAAACTCACAATGAGTTGAAAGTTGCTTCAAAGCTACTATGTAATCAGACATAGACTCACCGTCTTGTTGAAAACGGAAACGTTCCGCGATGACAAGCGGTTTCGACTTGTAATGCTCACTGAGCGACTCACTTAGCTCCTCGTAGGTTTGTGTGCTAGGTTTTTCAGGACTGACTAAATTCTTTAAAAGTCTGTAGGCATCCGCTCCGATTACCGACAGAAACACGCTGACCTTTTTGTCAGTGTCCACCTCGTTTGCGATCATCCACTGTTCCAGTCTTTCCAAGTAAGATTCGAAATCTTCCTGTCCTTCTTTGTATTCAGCTAACGCACCGATTTGGAAACTAGCTATCTTGCTAGCTTGTAGTCGCCTTTAGCTACTTAGCTTCCGTTTGCTAGCCTCTTTCTTTCGAGCTACAAAGTTCGTTTATTGCGTTCTACTTGCTGCAAAGTTGACTCTCGTCACTGGGATCATCTTTCATTAGATATCCCATCCTCGTCGCCAAATTGTAATATATTTAGAGTTATATATATTCACGGTTTCAATAACGGAGACCGAACATTACGTGGATGCTCGTTTACTGATCAATTTTAAGACAGAGTACAGCGCATGTGCACAACAGCTAAGGACTCTTACACAGCCAATAGGGAAAGCCCTTATTAATACATTGGAAACACAAAGTTGTAATAATGCCAATACATTACAGTGACGTATTTTTGTGTTGAAAATACATGTCATGCATCATTATTACAGAATAATTAGTGCTACTGACAATTGTTGCTAGGATTGCGTCTTTCTTGTGCCATTTCCCCAGCAACGTGTGTGTAAGACTAGAGTGGTAGGTTAGAACAGAGCCAAATAAGGTGTAATTAAGCCATTACAACAACAACAATCAAATGACCACACAAACCTGACATCACTGTCCTGCCCTCCCATCAGGCAGAATATCTAGCATGTGTGTGTGTGAGTGTTGTACATAGTCAGAAGGTAATCCTTAGATGATGTACCAGGAAGAACGAAACCCAGATAACAATTCCCAAACCTATCACTAGGTAACATAGAGTAGGCCATTAGAACACAAATCCAATAAGTGTTGTTCAATATGCTTCAGCTGGGTAGTTGAGACCTAGTGACTTTGGAGTCTGCTATTGATGTCTGTCAACATGAAATCTGTCAAGAAATCTGCCTTATTTCACTCTATGGGAAATAGAAATAGAAATTCAGTAAAGTGTCTTATTGGTCAATAATGGTCTGTAATGAGAGTTGGTGTCATTACAGATTCACACAAAACAAACTCAAGCAGTAGTCAGTCACCATTTCAAGTTATATTTAATAGTCTAGGACAGTTCAGATTAAAATACATGTTCATCTGGGTTTAAAGGTGAGAGCATAAAACCTCTTCTGATAGAGAGGGACTTCAGAAATGTAATTGGATATAGGGCCATCGCAGATTTTGTCCACAGCCACTCCCATGGCAGTCATAAAAAAACAATTCAAAAAAACATTGCTAATGCTTATATGTGAAACACCAAATTTCCTGATTCATGGCTCATTCTGAGAATTGGAATCATATACCAGCTATATACTAACTATGTATAACTTTGGTTTGTGGTCTCACTGAGGTCCAGCTCTCCACCCAGGGCACTGCAGAGGGACACAGCACGCCTCACCGCCCCCCTCTCACAGGGACCAGGTACAGGAGCTGCAGGAGGAGGGCTTTGCTGGAGCTGAGGAGAGACAGAGGAGGGAGCATACATTGTACAATGAGAAATCCTCCTCATCAGAGATCAGTGTGTCTGTCCTTACGCCAGACGGACTGTGTCTAAGTGGAATAGCTGGTCTAGTCTGGCCTCCTCCACCTCACAGTCTTAGTTAAAGCTAAAGCTAACAATGCTACCACCGTTGCTACTGACGGACTAACAGTCATGCCATTACACAGATGCATTTGTTTACCATGTGTCTACTGTAAAATGTAATTAAACGTGACATACCTACCACCGAGGCATTTCTCAGTACCTTTCGTTGCTAATGCAAATGGCGTAGTAATGCTAGCGCTCAGAAGACCATATCTGAACGATAGTTAGACAACCACTCGATACGTGTTGCTAAAACAACACAGCACAAGTCGAACATGCATGTTGGTGACGAGCAAGCGAGCTAGTTCAAGCTAAAGCTAACAATGCTACCACCGTTGCTACTGACGGACTAACAGTCATGCCATTACACAGATGCATTTGTTTACCACGTGTCTACTGTAAAATGTAATTAAACGTGACATACCTGCTTCGAAGTCGCTGTACTCTCAAAAAGAAAACAGGAACAACAACCTGTCGTAGAAATGGCAGTCCGCTATCCATGCACTCCCGCAGCCAAACCTGCGTTTCTCAGTACCTTTCGTTGCTAATGCTAGTGGCGTAGTAATGCTAGCGCTCAGAAGACTAGCTGGGTCTCGTCAATGTCAACATCATCAGAGGTGTGTTGCTGCGTAGCGCTGGATCAAACATAGAAGGCTGCTCATGTTCTATTTCTAGAGGTCACATGGTAACGCATTTTTGAAAAGTGTTGATGATACATGTCATGCATCATTATTACTCATTATTTTCAAAACGGTGTGTTGCTATGCAACCTTTCAATATAGAACATTAGCAACATTCTATGGAATGTTCAGTCCGCTCCAGATAACAACAGACTTCAGTTGATGTTCACATCGACACAAACCTGCTGATTTTCTGAGCAAAACGGACTGAAAAATGCCTCGGTGATATTCAGGATTGGCTGCGCGAGTGCGTGGACTGCGGTCTGCCGTCTCTACGACGGGTTGTTCGTGTTTTCTTTTTTGCAAGGTTCGCGATCGTGAAGAGGAAAGCGACAGCGACTTTGAAGAGGGTATGTGACATTTAATTACATTTTACAGGAGACACATATCTCACAAATTGTGTGTGCAATGATTATTTTGCCAGTTAGAAGCAATGATAGCATTGTTAGCTGCTAGGTGGCTAAGTAACCCGTTGACAGTGTCTAAGGGCGTTGCTAAGAGTTACCTTTAGCTTGAACTAGCTAGCTTGCTAGCCACCTCCATGCATTTTAGCTAAAGAGATGTGTGTATGTGTGTATGTGTGTGTGTTGTGAGTAGCAGACAGACATCTCTGTGGTGAATACCGTCCTGCGTATGGGACCGGATGGGCAGCTGTCCTCCACTGCGTGGTCGGGGGCTGACTCTTTCTCCACACCCGCTCAGCAGCAGTACACTGATCCTGAGCCACAGGGCCAGAACTGCTATGAGGTCAAACTTAACACTTAAGCCTTTACCATATTATCAAGCCTTTACCATATTATCACTTAGTAACTCCACCGGTTTACATGCGTCATTCTCTCCCATAGCCTCTATTTGACCACCAAGAGGACTGAGGACATTGCCCTGAGGGTCACCACCCTACGCCAGGCCTTCACAGTGAGTCAACCACCCTTTCTCTGTGCTTTCTCTCTTCTGTCTTCTGTCAGATGGTGTCTCACTATTTTTTTCCCCCTTTACCAGACCCTGCGCAGTTCCACCCAGAGCAAGAACCAGCTGTACGTGGCTGGGAAGGTCCTGCTGGGAGCACTGGTTCAGGCCAATCACAAGGTAAGACATTGGCTTCCTCCAACAGAGTGAATTATCAAGAGAAAATGTAACAACCGTTTACTGACATTGTCTCTCTTGTTCTGTATAGGACGAGGCACAGTTCATCCGTGCCTATGATGACCTTGTTGGGTACCTGAGTGATCCCTCCAAACAGGGTGACATTGAGATGGAGCTGGCAGAACATCAGGTTAGTTCATTCACTTCAGTAGTCTCACATTGATTACCTGTGCCTGTATTGGGTCCTTCTTTTTAATATCATTGCTATTTTGTTGTAAATGTTTTTGTCTTTTGTTAGATTAGCCATGTCAACCTCATAGACATCCTCTATGAGCTGGTTCTGTTTGGGGTGATGGTGGGGAGGCCCCTGGTGGTGGTGAGTACTGTTCTTATACTGAAGACTGTTACAGGGTGACTTTGTTGACAAGTTCATATGACTCTCTGCTCTCTCCTCCTATGTTTGCTGTTAGCAACCTGGTGGTTTTGTGGAGCGTCTGTACTCTCTCCTACACTCCTGCCTGCCTGCCAGCAACATGAAACCAGAGGCTGAGAGATGCCTGCTGCACCTGAAGGTACAGACAAGTTCTGATGTTGTTACTGTTCCTTCTCTCTAGTATTTAGCATCCAATCTATTGTTCAGTTTAAATGAGTACTGTGAACTAGCAGTAACTCAGAGCCTTACCTCAGGGCGGGCTGATGATGCTTCTGGACGACATGTTTGGTCAGGAGGTTCCCTGGTACTTCAACACGGAGTCTCTGGTCGTTGGAGTCTCGAGCCTCCTGGAGCACCACCTTCAGCTTCTCATGGCGTCCTTCTGAGGGGGCACGCACACACACACACACACACACACACACACACACGCTATTAAGTAATCGGAATAAGTCATTTTAAATGATTGGAAGTAATTTTATTCTTACCACTAAAGTTGCACTCCCCCTCCCCCTCTCTTTCTCTTTTTTTCTGTCTTTCTTTTTTTAGGAATTCCACAGGGTCAAACTCCATCAGTAACCGCAAAGGATACTTCAGTGAAATCCAATAAGTATTCTAGTTAAAGTTTAAATAATAACCTCACATGCCTTCTTGTTATGTCCCCCCCTCTCTCCCTTTCCCCTCTCTCTCTCTGATATGCAGGGCCACCGGAGTCTCATTGTCTTTACTTACAGACACTTATTACATATATTTGCAAATAAATGAGTGATAGAGTATCTCAAATTGATTTAATGTCTCTGTGTTTTCTTTTCTTTTGGTGACACTTAACACTAAGGTTTCCTTTTATAATGGGTTTATAATTCAGTTTGCACATTATAAGCATGTGTTGCATTTATAGCATTAGTAACAGTGCAGCCACATATTTTCAAATTATTTGAATTGTCACTATCTATGAATGAATCATTAAAGAGAAGCTACGGGATATGGCAATAACTATTTCTGTATTATTTAACCTCTTATTTTGTGTCTGAATTATCAATGCATAGTTTGTACAAATATAATCAATTGAATCACTGTTTTATCTCATTCAGCCACAGACTCCCTAGTTTATCATCGCCAACTTTAGAAGCAGCATTACTGTTAAGTGTGTCGATGTCATTGGTCTACGTGGAATCCACACACATACGCACCACACTGAGGGCATGTAACAGGGACCCGTTTCCAACTCATTAGCGCTACGTTGAGAACTGTAGGCTGAGATTATAGAAATTATCTCGTAGAATCACTTTAATAGTCAAGAAACTACTCAGAAATCATACCACAATTAAACTTGAAAAAGTTCCAGAAGAAACATTGTTTCTCTTTAACAGAGCAATATCCAAGACTGCGTAAAGAGGGAGAAAAATATCTTTCTTAAAGATCAGATTTTAGTAAATAGATATTATTGCACAAAATTGGGCTATAAGAATCTCAAAGACAGAATCAAACATTTCACTCTCTATAGTAGTGATTTTGGTGTCTAGTGTCAGAGGAACATATTTCATCCCCACATTAAGTAAACACAAATAAACTAATTCATATGTAATGTCCTCCAACTTTCCATCAAGAATAAAGACACACTGTGTACTGTGTACCAGTATAGTAACACTACTACTAGAATATATAGACTTGCAATGGAATTTGGCCTTGGAGGGCTACAGGTCCTAGGCCCCCCATTCCCCAGCATCTGATTTCATGTCTCTGCATTGTGTACTGGTTATGGCATGGTACCACTAGGTGAAAGGTCGAGAGGCACATAGAATATTGTACAATTCCAACAGTCCCCTCTTTGATTATTTTAAACAAAGTATAATAATCAAGAATTACCAAAATGAATAATAAAAACATGAAAAAATATAAAAGTAACAACAGGAAATATAAAAGAACCACTTTCCTCATCTTACTAGTGAGTGAGATCTGCTTGTCCTATTTCACACATACAATACGTTGAGTTGACACCATGAGCATGCATGATGTACAGGACTGAGTGAGCGCTGCAAAACATGTTTGTCTACTGATGCTGTATCTTGAACCGTCATCTGCGTTTAACTCACTCACCGCCAAAGAATTCCGGTACACTCACCACCTGGAGTGCCAAGTGTTTTATGTGGTATAGGGAAGCCAATAGGGAAAGCCCTTATTAATACATTGGAAACACAAAGTTGTAATAATGCCAATACATTAGTGACATATTTTTGAAAAGTGTTGAAAATACATGTCATGCATCATTATTACAAAATTAGTGCTACTGACAATTGTCGTTGCTAGGATTGCGTCTTTCTTGTGCCATTTCCCCAGCAACGTGTGTGTAAGACTAGAGTGGTAGGTTAGAACAGAGCCAAATGAGGTGTAATTAAGCCATTACAACAACAACAATCAAATGACCACACACACCTGACATCACTGTCCTGCCCTCCCATCAGGCAGAATATCTAGCATGTGTGTGTGAGTGTTGTACATAGTCAGAAGGTAGTCCTAGATGATGTACCAGGAAGAACGAAACCCAGATAACAATTCCCAAACCTATCACTAGGTAACATAGAGTAGGCCATTAGAACACAAATCCAATAAGTGTTGTTCAATATGCTTAAGCTGGGTAGTTGAGACCTAGTGACTTTGGAGTCTGCTATTGATGTCTGTCAACATGAAATCTGTCAAGAAATCTGCCTTATTTCACTCTATGGGAAATCCCATAGGAATGACTTTCGTCCAGTGGAGAGATAGAAATAGAAATTTAGTAAAGTGTCTTATTGGTCAATAATGGTCTGTAATGAGAGTTGGTGTCATTACAGATTCACACAAAACAAACTCAAGCAGTAGTCAGTCACCATTTCAAGTTATATTTAATAGTCTAAGACAGTTCAGATTAAAATACATGTTCATCTGGGTTTAAAGGTGAGAGCATAAAACCTCTTCTGATAGAGAGGGACTTCAGAAATGTAATTGGATATAGGGCCATCGCAGATTTTGTCCACAGCCACTCCCATGGCAGTCATAAAAAAACAATTCAAAAAAACATTGCTAATGCTTATATGTGAAACACCAAATTTCCTGATTCATGGCTCATTCTGAGAATTGGAATCATATACCAGCTATATACTAACTATGTATAACTTTGGTTTGTGGTCTCACTGAGGTCCAGCTCTCCACCCAGGGCACTGCAGAGGGACACAGCACGCCTCACCGCCCCCCTCTCACCTCTCACAGGGACCAGGTACAGGAGCTGCAGGAGGAGGGCTTTGCTGGAGCTGAGGGGAGACAGAGGAGGGAGCATACATTGTACAATGAGAAATCCTCCTCATCAGAGATCAGTGTGTCTGTCCTTACGCCAGACGGACTGTGTCTAAGTGGAATAGCTGGTCTCGTCTGGCCTCCTCCACCTCACAGTCTTAGTTAAAGCTAAAGCTAACAATGCTACCACCGTTGCTACTGACGGACTAACAGTCATGCCATTACACAGATGCATTTGTTTACTATGTGTCTACTGTAAAATGTAATTAAACGTGACATACCTACCACCGAGGCATTTCTCAGTACCTTTCGTTGCTAATGCTCATGGCTTAGTTATGCTAGCTCTCAGAAAACCAGCGGGTTCTCCTCAATGTAAACATCAACAGAAGTGTGTTGCTGTGTAGCGCTGGATCAACCATTCCATAGAATGCTGCTCATGTTCTATTTCTAGAGGTCACATGGTAACGCATTTTTGAAAAGTCTTTATGATGCATGTCATCTATGATTATTATGAATTATTTTCAAAACTGTGTGTTGCTATGCAACCTTTCAATATAGAACATTAGCAACATTCTATGGAATGTTCAATCCGCTCCAGATAACAACAAACTTGAGTTGATGTTTACATCGACACAAACCAGCTGATTTTCGGAGCAAAACGGGCTGAAAAATGCCTCAGTGTTTTTCAGGTTTTGACTGCGGCCTGCCGTTTTTACTTCCGTGTTTTCTTTTTTGCTGGGTCCGCGATCGTGAAGAGGGAAGCGACGGCAGCGACTTCGGAGAGGGTATGTGACGATAGTTGGACCATATCTGAACGATAGTTAGACAACCACTCGATACGTGTTGCTAAAACAACACGGCACAAGTCGAACATGCATGTTGGTGACGAGCAAGCGAGCTAGTTCAAGCTAAGGCTAACAATGCTACCACCGTTGCTACTGACGGACTAACAGTCATGCCATTACACAGATGCATTTGTTTACCACGTGTCTACTGTAAAATGTAATTAAACGTGACATACCTGCTTCGAAGTCGCTGTACTCTCAAAAAGAAAACAGGAACAACAACCTGTCGTAGAAATGGCAGTCCGCTATCCATGCACTCCCGCAGCCAAACCTGCGTTTCTCAGTACCTTTCGTTGCTAATGCTAGTGGCGTAGTAATGCTAGCGCTCAGAAGACTAGCTGGGTCTCGTCAATGTCAACATCATCAGAGGTGTGTTGCTGCGTAGCGCTGGATCAAACATAGAAGGCTGCTCATGTTCTATTTCTAGAGGTCACATGGTAACGCATTTTTGAAAAGTGTTGATGATACATGTCATGCATCATTATTACTCATTATTTTCAAAACGGTGTGTTGCTATGCAACCTTTCAATATAGAACATTAGCAACATTCTATGGAATGTTCAGTCCGCTCCAGATAACAACAGACTTCAGTTGATGTTCACATCGACACAAACCTGCTGATTTTCTGAGCAAAACGGACTGAAAAATGCCTCGGTGATATTCAGGATTGGCTGCGCGAGTGCGTGGACTGCGGTCTGCCGTCTCTACGACGGGTTGTTCGTGTTTTCTTTTTTGCAAGGTTCGCGATCGTGAAGAGGAAAGCGACAGCGACTTTGAAGAGGGTATGTGACATTTAATTACATTTTACAGGAGACACATATCTCACAAATTGTGTGTGCAATGATTATTTTGCCAGTTAGAAGCAATGATAGCATTGTTAGCTGCTAGGTGGCTAAGTAACCCGTTGACAGTGTCTAAGGGCGTTGCTAAGAGTTACCTTTAGCTTGAACTAGCTAGCTTGCTAGCCACCTCCATGCATTTTAGCTAAAGAGATGTGTGTATGTGTGTGTGTTGTGAGTAGCAGACAGACATCTCTGTGGTGAATACCGTCCTGCGTATGGGACCGGATGGGCAGCTGTCCTCCACTGCGTGGTCGGGGGCTGACTCTTTCTCCACACCCGCTCAGCAGCAGTACACTGATCCTGAGCCACAGGGTCAGAACTGCTATGAGGTCAAACTTAACACTTAAGCCTTTACCATATTATCAAGCCTTTACCATATTATCACTTAGTAACTCCACCGGTTTACATGCGTCATTCTCTCCCATAGCCTCTATTTGACCACCAAGAGGACTGAGGACATTGCCCTGAGGGTCACCACCCTACGCCAGGCCTTCACAGTGAGTCAACCACCCTTTCTCTGTGCTTTCTCTCTTCTGTCTTCTGTCAGATGGTGTCTCACTATTTTTTTCCCCCTTTACCAGACCCTGCGCAGTTCCACCCAGAGCAAGAACCAGCTGTACGTGGCTGGGAAGGTCCTGCTGGGAGCACTGGTTCAGGCCAATCACAAGGTAAGACATTGGCTTCCTCCAACAGAGTGAATTATCAAGAGAAAATGTAACAACCGTTTACTGACATTGTCTCTCTTGTTCTGTATAGGACGAGGCACAGTTCATCCGTGCCTATGATGACCTTGTTGGGTACCTGAGTGATCCCTCCAAACAGGGTGACATTGAGATGGAGCTGGCAGAACATCAGGTTAGTTCATTCACTTCAGTAGTCTCACATTGATTACCTGTGCCTGTATTGGGTCCTTCTTTTTAATATCATTGCTATTTTGTTGTAAATGTTTTTGTCTTTTGTTAGATTAGCCATGTCAACCTCATAGACATCCTCTATGAGCTGGTTCTGTTTGGGGTGATGGTGGGGAGGCCCCTGGTGGTGGTGAGTACTGTTCTTATACTGAAGACTGTTACAGGGTGACTTTGTTGACAAGTTCATATGACTCTCTGCTCTCTCCTCCTATGTTTGCTGTTAGCAACCTGGTGGTTTTGTGGAGCGTCTGTACTCTCTCCTACACTCCTGCCTGCCTGCCAGCAACATGAAACCAGAGGCTGAGAGATGCCTGCTGCACCTGAAGGTACAGACAAGTTCTGATGTTGTTACTGTTCCTTCTCTCTAGTATTTAGCATCCAATCTATTGTTCAGTTTAAATGAGTACTGTGAACTAGCAGTAACTCAGAGCCTTACCTCAGGGCGGGCTGATGATGCTTCTGGACGACATGTTTGGTCAGGAGGTTCCCTGGTACTTCAACACGGAGTCTCTGGTCGTTGGAGTCTCGAGCCTCCTGGAGCACCACCTTCAGCTTCTCATGGCGTCCTTCTGAGGGGGCACGCACACACACACACACACACACACACACACACACACGCTATTAAGTAATCGGAATAAGTCATTTTAAATGATTGGAAGTAATTTTATTCTTACCACTAAAGTTGCACTCCCCCTCCCCCTCTCTTTCTCTTTTTTTCTGTCTTTCTTTTTTTAGGAATTCCACAGGGTCAAACTCCATCAGTAACCGCAAAGGATACTTCAGTGAAATCCAATAAGTATTCTAGTTAAAGTTTAAATAATAACCTCACATGCCTTCTTGTTATGTCCCCCCCTCTCTCCCTTTCCCCTCTCTCCCTTTCCCCTCTCTCTCTCTGATATGCAGGGCCACCGGAGTCTCATTGTCTTTACTTACAGACACTTATTACATATATTTGCAAATAAATGAGTGATAGAGTATCTCAAATTGATTTAATGTCTCTGTGTTTTCTTTTCTTTTGGTGACACTTAACACTAAGGTTTCCTTTTATAATGGGTTTATAATTCAGTTTGCACATTATAAGCATGTGTTGCATTTATAGCATTAGTAACAGTGCAGCCACATATTTTCAAATTATTTGAATTGTCACTATCTATGAATGAATCATTAAAGAGAAGCTACGGGATATGGCAATAACTATTTCTGTATTATTTAACCTCTTATTTTGTGTCTGAATTATCAATGCATAGTTTGTACAAATATAATCAATTGAATCACTGTTTTATCTCATTCAGCCACAGACTCCCTAGTTTATCATCGCCAACTTTAGAAGCAGCATTACTGTTAAGTGTGTCGATGTCATTGGTCTACGTGGAATCCACACACATACGCACCACACTGAGGGCATGTAACAGGGACCCGTTTCCAACTCATTAGCGCTACGTTGAGAACTGTAGGCTGAGATTATAGAAATTATCTCGTAGAATCACTTTAATAGTCAAGAAACTACTCAGAAATCATACCACAATTAAACTTGAAAAAGTTCCAGAAGAAACATTGTTTCTCTTTAACAGAGCAATATCCAAGACTGCGTAAAGAGGGAGAAAAATATCTTTCTTAAAGATCAGATTTTAGTAAATAGATATTATTGCACAAAATTGGGCTATAAGAATCTCAAAGACAGAATCAAACATTTCACTCTCTATAGTAGTGATTTTGGTGTCTAGTGTCAGAGGAACATATTTCATCCCCACATTAAGTAAACACAAATAAACTAATTCATATGTAATGTCCTCCAACTTTCCATCAAGAATAAAGACACACTGTGTACTGTGTACCAGTATAGTAACACTACTACTAGAATATATAGACTTGCAATGGAATTTGGCCTTGGAGGGCTACAGGTCCTAGGCCCCCCATTCCCCAGCATCTGATTTCATGTCTCTGCATTGTGTACTGGTTATGGCATGGTACCACTAGGTGAAAGGTCGAGAGGCACATAGAATATTGTACAATTCCAACAGTCCCCTCTTTGATTATTTTAAACAAAGTATAATAATCAAGAATTACCAAAATGAATAATAAAAACATGAAAAAATATAAAAGTAACAACAGGAAATATAAAAGAACCACTTTCCTCATCTTACTAGTGAGTGAGATCTGCTTGTCCTATTTCACACATACAATACGTTGAGTTGACACCATGAGCATGCATGATGTACAGGACTGAGTGAGCGCTGCAAAACATGTTTGTCTACTGATGCTGTATCTTGAACCGTCATCTGCGTTTAACTCACTCACCGCCAAAGAATTCCGGTACACTCACCACCTGGAGTGCCAAGTGTTTTATGTGGTATAGGGAAGCCAATAGGGAAAGCCCTTATTAATACATTGGAAACACAAAGTTGTAATAATGCCAATACATTAGTGACATATTTTTGAAAAGTGTTGAAAATACATGTCATGCATCATTATTACAAAATTAGTGCTACTGACAATTGTCGTTGCTAGGATTGCGTCTTTCTTGTGCCATTTCCCCAGCAACGTGTGTGTAAGACTAGAGTGGTAGGTTAGAACAGAGCCAAATGAGGTGTAATTAAGCCATTACAACAACAACAATCAAATGACCACACACACCTGACATCACTGTCCTGCCCTCCCATCAGGCAGAATATCTAGCATGTGTGTGTGAGTGTTGTACATAGTCAGAAGGTAGTCCTAGATGATGTACCAGGAAGAACGAAACCCAGATAACAATTCCCAAACCTATCACTAGGTAACATAGAGTAGGCCATTAGAACACAAATCCAATAAGTGTTGTTCAATATGCTTAAGCTGGGTAGTTGAGACCTAGTGACTTTGGAGTCTGCTATTGATAGATTTCATGTTGACAGACGTCAAGAAATCTGCCTTATTTCACTCTATGGGAAATCCCATAGGAATGACTTTCGTCCAGTGGAGAGATAGAAATAGAAATTTAGTAAAGTGTCTTATTGGTCAATAATGGTCTGTAATGAGAGTTGGTGTCATTACAGATTCACACAAAACAAACTCAAGCAGTAGTCAGTCACCATTTCAAGTTATATTTAATAGTCTAAGACAGTTCAGATTAAAATACATGTTCATCTGGGTTTAAAGGTGAGAGCATAAAACCTCTTCTGATAGAGAGGGACTTCAGAAATGTAATTGGATATAGGGCCATCGCAGATTTTGTCCACAGCCACTCCCATGGCAGTCATAAAAAAACAATTCAAAAAAACATTGCTAATGCTTATATGTGAAACACCAAATTTCCTGATTCATGGCTCATTCTGAGAATTGGAATCATATACCAGCTATATACTAACTATGTATAACTTTGGTTTGTGGTCTCACTGAGGTCCAGCTCTCCACCCAGGGCACTGCAGAGGGACACAGCACGCCTCACCGCCCCCCTCTCACCTCTCACAGGGACCAGGTACAGGAGCTGCAGGAGGAGGGCTTTGCTGGAGCTGAGGGGAGACAGAGGAGGGAGCATACATTGTACAATGAGAAATCCTCCTCATCAGAGATCAGTGTGTCTGTCCTTACGCCAGACGGACTGTGTCTAAGTGGAATAGCTGGTCTCGTCTGGCCTCCTCCACCTCACAGTCTTAGTTAAAGCTAAAGCTAACAATGCTACCACCGTTGCTACTGACGGACTAACAGTCATGCCATTACACAGATGCATTTGTTTACTATGTGTCTACTGTAAAATGTAATTAAACGTGACATACCTACCACCGAGGCATTTCTCAGTACCTTTCGTTGCTAATGCTCATGGCTTAGTTATGCTAGCTCTCAGAAAACCAGCGGGTTCTCCTCAATGTAAACATCAACAGAAGTGTGTTGCTGTGTAGCGCTGGATCAACCATTCCATAGAATGCTGCTCATGTTCTATTTCTAGAGGTCACATGGTAACGCATTTTTGAAAAGTCTTTATGATGCATGTCATCTATGATTATTATGAATTATTTTCAAAACTGTGTGTTGCTATGCAACCTTTCAATATAGAACATTAGCAACATTCTATGGAATGTTCAATCCGCTCCAGATAACAACAAACTTGAGTTGATGTTTACATCGACACAAACCAGCTGATTTTCGGAGCAAAACGGGCTGAAAAATGCCTCAGTGTTTTTCAGGTTTTGACTGCGGCCTGCCGTTTTTACTTCCGTGTTTTCTTTTTTGCTGGGTCCGCGATCGTGAAGAGGGAAGCGACGGCAGCGACTTCGGAGAGGGTATGTGACGATAGTTGGACCATATCTGAACGATAGTTAGACAACCACTCGATACGTGTTGCTAAAACAACACGGCACAAGTCGAACATGCATGTTGGTGACGAGCAAGCGAGCTAGTTCAAGCTAAGGCTAACAATGCTACCACCGTTGCTACTGACGGACTAACAGTCATGCCATTACACAGATGCATTTGTTTACCACGTGTCTACTGTAAAATGTAATTAAACGTGACATACCTGCTTCGAAGTCGCTGTACTCTCAAAAAGAAAACAGGAACAACAACCTGTCGTAGAAATGGCAGTCCGCTATCCATGCACTCCCGCAGCCAAACCTGCGTTTCTCAGTACCTTTCGTTGCTAATGCTAGTGGCGTAGTAATGCTAGCGCTCAGAAGACTAGCTGGGTCTCGTCAATGTCAACATCATCAGAGGTGTGTTGCTGCGTAGCGCTGGATCAAACATAGAAGGCTGCTCATGTTCTATTTCTAGAGGTCACATGGTAACGCATTTTTGAAAAGTGTTGATGATACATGTCATGCATCATTATTACTCATTATTTTCAAAACGGTGTGTTGCTATGCAACCTTTCAATATAGAACATTAGCAACATTCTATGGAATGTTCAGTCCGCTCCAGATAACAACAGACTTCAGTTGATGTTCACATCGACACAAACCTGCTGATTTTCTGAGCAAAACGGACTGAAAAATGCCTCGGTGATATTCAGGATTGGCTGCGCGAGTGCGTGGACTGCGGTCTGCCGTCTCTACGACGGGTTGTTCGTGTTTTCTTTTTTGCAAGGTTCGCGATCGTGAAGAGGAAAGCGACAGCGACTTTGAAGAGGGTATGTGACATTTAATTACATTTTACAGGAGACACATATCTCACAAATTGTGTGTGCAATGATTATTTTGCCAGTTAGAAGCAATGATAGCATTGTTAGCTGCTAGGTGGCTAAGTAACCCGTTGACAGTGTCTAAGGGCGTTGCTAAGAGTTACCTTTAGCTTGAACTAGCTAGCTTGCTAGCCACCTCCATGCATTTTAGCTAAAGAGATGTGTGTATGTGTGTGTGTTGTGAGTAGCAGACAGACATCTCTGTGGTGAATACCGTCCTGCGTATGGGACCGGATGGGCAGCTGTCCTCCACTGCGTGGTCGGGGGCTGACTCTTTCTCCACACCCGCTCAGCAGCAGTACACTGATCCTGAGCCACAGGGCCAGAACTGCTATGAGGTCAAACTTAACACTTAAGCCTTTACCATATTATCAAGCCTTTACCATATTATCACTTAGTAACTCCACCGGTTTACATGCGTCATTCTCTCCCATAGCCTCTATTTGACCACCAAGAGGACTGAGGACATTGCCCTGAGGGTCACCACCCTACGCCAGGCCTTCACAGTGAGTCAACCACCCTTTCTCTGTGCTTTCTCTCTTCTGTCTTCTGTCAGATGGTGTCTCACTATTTTTTTCCCCCTTTACCAGACCCTGCGCAGTTCCACCCAGAGCAAGAACCAGCTGTACGTGGCTGGGAAGGTCCTGCTGGGAGCACTGGTTCAGGCCAATCACAAGGTAAGACATTGGCTTCCTCCAACAGAGTGAATTATCAAGAGAAAATGTAACAACCGTTTACTGACATTGTCTCTCTTGTTCTGTATAGGACGAGGCACAGTTCATCCGTGCCTATGATGACCTTGTTGGGTACCTGAGTGATCCCTCCAAACAGGGTGACATTGAGATGGAGCTGGCAGAACATCAGGTTAGTTCATTCACTTCAGTAGTCTCACATTGATTACCTGTGCCTGTATTGGGTCCTTCTTTTTAATATCATTGCTATTTTGTTGTAAATGTTTTTGTCTTTTGTTAGATTAGCCATGTCAACCTCATAGACATCCTCTATGAGCTGGTTCTGTTTGGGGTGATGGTGGGGAGGCCCCTGGTGGTGGTGAGTACTGTTCTTATACTGAAGACTGTTACAGGGTGACTTTGTTGACAAGTTCATATGACTCTCTGCTCTCTCCTCCTATGTTTGCTGTTAGCAACCTGGTGGTTTTGTGGAGCGTCTGTACTCTCTCCTACACTCCTGCCTGCCTGCCAGCAACATGAAACCAGAGGCTGAGAGATGCCTGCTGCACCTGAAGGTACAGACAAGTTCTGATGTTGTTACTGTTCCTTCTCTCTAGTATTTAGCATCCAATCTATTGTTCAGTTTAAATGAGTACTGTGAACTAGCAGTAACTCAGAGCCTTACCTCAGGGCGGGCTGATGATGCTTCTGGACGACATGTTTGGTCAGGAGGTTCCCTGGTACTTCAACACGGAGTCTCTGGTCGTTGGAGTCTCGAGCCTCCTGGAGCACCACCTTCAGCTTCTCATGGCGTCCTTCTGAGGGGGCACGCACACACACACACACACACGCTATTAAGTAATCGGAATAAGTCATTTTAAATGATTGGAAGTAATTTTATTCTTACCACTAAAGTTGCACTCCCCCTCCCCCTCTCTTTCTCTTTTTTTCTGTCTTTCTTTTTTTAGGAATTCCACAGGGTCAAACTCCATCAGTAACCGCAAAGGATACTTCAGTGAAATCCAATAAGTATTCTAGTTAAAGTTTAAATAATAACCTCACATGCCTTCTTGTTATGTCCCCCCCTCTCTCCCTTTCCCCTCTCTCTCTCTGATATGCAGGGCCACCGGAGTCTCATTGTCTTTACTTACAGACACTTATTACATATATTTGCAAATAAATGAGTGATAGAGTATCTCAAATTGATTTAATGTCTCTGTGTTTTCTTTTCTTTTGGTGACACTTAACACTAAGGTTTCCTTTTATAATGGGTTTATAATTCAGTTTGCACATTATAAGCATGTGTTGCATTTATAGCATTAGTAACAGTGCAGCCACATATTTTCAAATTATTTGAATTGTCACTATCTATGAATGAATCATTAAAGAGAAGCTACGGGATATGGCAATAACTATTTCTGTATTATTTAACCTCTTATTTTGTGTCTGAATTATCAATGCATAGTTTGTACAAATATAATCAATTGAATCACTGTTTTATCTCATTCAGCCACAGACTCCCTAGTTTATCATCGCCAACTTTAGAAGCAGCATTACTGTTAAGTGTGTCGATGTCATTGGTCTACGTGGAATCCACACACATACGCACCACACTGAGGGCATGTAACAGGGACCCGTTTCCAACTCATTAGCGCTACGTTGAGAACTGTAGGCTGAGATTATAGAAATTATCTCGTAGAATCACTTTAATAGTCAAGAAACTACTCAGAAATCATACCACAATTAAACTTGAAAAAGTTCCAGAAGAAACATTGTTTCTCTTTAACAGAGCAATATCCAAGACTGCGTAAAGAGGGAGAAAAATATCTTTCTTAAAGATCAGATTTTAGTAAATAGATATTATTGCACAAAATTGGGCTATAAGAATCTCAAAGACAGAATCAAACATTTCACTCTCTATAGTAGTGATTTTGGTGTCTAGTGTCAGAGGAACATATTTCATCCCCACATTAAGTAAACACAAATAAACTAATTCATATGTAATGTCCTCCAACTTTCCATCAAGAATAAAGACACACTGTGTACTGTGTACCAGTATAGTAACACTACTACTAGAATATATAGACTTGCAATGGAATTTGGCCTTGGAGGGCTACAGGTCCTAGGCCCCCCATTCCCCAGCATCTGATTTCATGTCTCTGCATTGTGTACTGGTTATGGCATGGTACCACTAGGTGAAAGGTCGAGAGGCACATAGAATATTGTACAATTCCAACAGTCCCCTCTTTGATTATTTTAAACAAAGTATAATAATCAAGAATTACCAAAATGAATAATAAAAACATGAAAAAATATAAAAGTAACAACAGGAAATATAAAAGAACCACTTTCCTCATCTTACTAGTGAGTGAGATCTGCTTGTCCTATTTCACACATACAATACGTTGAGTTGACACCATGAGCATGCATGATGTACAGGACTGAGTGAGCGCTGCAAAACATGTTTGTCTACTGATGCTGTATCTTGAACCGTCATCTGCGTTTAACTCACTCACCGCCAAAGAATTCCGGTACACTCACCACCTGGAGTGCCAAGTGTTTTATGTGGTATAGGGAAGCCAATAGGGAAAGCCCTTATTAATACATTGGAAACACAAAGTTGTAATAATGCCAATACATTAGTGACATATTTTTGAAAAGTGTTGAAAATACATGTCATGCATCATTATTACAAAATTAGTGCTACTGACAATTGTCGTTGCTAGGATTGCGTCTTTCTTGTGCCATTTCCCCAGCAACGTGTGTGTAAGACTAGAGTGGTAGGTTAGAACAGAGCCAAATGAGGTGTAATTAAGCCATTACAACAACAACAATCAAATGACCACACACACCTGACATCACTGTCCTGCCCTCCCATCAGGCAGAATATCTAGCATGTGTGTGTGAGTGTTGTACATAGTCAGAAGGTAGTCCTAGATGATGTACCAGGAAGAACGAAACCCAGATAACAATTCCCAAACCTATCACTAGGTAACATAGAGTAGGCCATTAGAACACAAATCCAATAAGTGTTGTTCAATATGCTTAAGCTGGGTAGTTGAGACCTAGTGACTTTGGAGTCTGCTATTGATGTCTGTCAACATGAAATCTGTCAAGAAATCTGCCTTATTTCACTCTATGGGAAATCCCATAGGAATGACTTTCGTCCAGTGGAGAGATAGAAATAGAAATTTAGTAAAGTGTCTTATTGGTCAATAATGGTCTGTAATGAGAGTTGGTGTCATTACAGATTCACACAAAACAAACTCAAGCAGTAGTCAGTCACCATTTCAAGTTATATTTAATAGTCTAAGACAGTTCAGATTAAAATACATGTTCATCTGGGTTTAAAGGTGAGAGCATAAAACCTCTTCTGATAGAGAGGGACTTCAGAAATGTAATTGGATATAGGGCCATCGCAGATTTTGTCCACAGCCACTCCCATGGCAGTCATAAAAAAACAATTCAAAAAAACATTGCTAATGCTTATATGTGAAACACCAAATTTCCTGATTCATGGCTCATTCTGAGAATTGGAATCATATACCAGCTATATACTAACTATGTATAACTTTGGTTTGTGGTCTCACTGAGGTCCAGCTCTCCACCCAGGGCACTGCAGAGGGACACAGCACGCCTCACCGCCCCCCTCTCACCGGGACCAGGTACAGGAGCTGCAGGAGGAGGGCTTTGCTGGAGCTGAGGGGAGACAGAGGAGGGAGCATACATTGTACAATGAGAAATCCTCCTCATCAGAGATCAGTGTGTCTGTCCTTACGCCAGACGGACTGTGTCTAAGTGGAATAGCTGGTCTCGTCTGGCCTCCTCCACCTCACAGTCTTAGTTAAAGCTAAAGCTAACAATGCTACCACCGTTGCTACTGACGGACTAACAGTCATGCCATTACACAGATGCATTTGTTTACTATGTGTCTACTGTAAAATGTAATTAAACGTGACATACCTACCACCGAGGCATTTCTCAGTACCTTTCGTTGCTAATGCTCATGGCTTAGTTATGCTAGCTCTCAGAAAACCAGCGGGTTCTCCTCAATGTAAACATCAACAGAAGTGTGTTGCTGTGTAGCGCTGGATCAACCATTCCATAGAATGCTGCTCATGTTCTATTTCTAGAGGTCACATGGTAACGCATTTTTGAAAAGTCTTTATGATGCATGTCATCTATGATTATTATGAATTATTTTCAAAACTGTGTGTTGCTATGCAACCTTTCAATATAGAACATTAGCAACATTCTATGGAATGTTCAATCCGCTCCAGATAACAACAAACTTGAGTTGATGTTTACATCGACACAAACCAGCTGATTTTCGGAGCAAAACGGGCTGAAAAATGCCTCAGTGTTTTTCAGGTTTTGACTGCGGCCTGCCGTTTTTACTTCCGTGTTTTCTTTTTTGCTGGGTCCGCGATCGTGAAGAGGGAAGCGACGGCAGCGACTTCGGAGAGGGTATGTGACGATAGTTGGACCATATCTGAACGATAGTTAGACAACCACTCGATACGTGTTGCTAAAACAACACGGCACAAGTCGAACATGCATGTTGGTGACGAGCAAGCGAGCTAGTTCAAGCTAAAGCTAACAATGCTACCACCGTTGCTACTGACGGACTAACAGTCATGCCATTACACAGATGCATTTGTTTACCACGTGTCTACTGTAAAATGTAATTAAACGTGACATACCTGCTTCGAAGTCGCTGTACTCTCAAAAAGAAAACAGGAACAACAACCTGTCGTAGAAATGGCAGTCCGCTATCCATGCACTCCCGCAGCCAAACCTGCGTTTCTCAGTACCTTTCGTTGCTAATGCTAGTGGCGTAGTAATGCTAGCGCTCGGAAGACTAGCTGGGTCTCGTCAATGTCAACATCATCAGAGGTGTGTTGCTGCGTAGCGCTGGATCAAACATAGAAGGCTGCTCATGTTCTATTTCTAGAGGTCACATGGTAACGCATTTTTGAAAAGTGTTGATGATACATGTCATGCATCATTATTACTCATTATTTTCAAAACGGTGTGTTGCTATGCAACCTTTCAATATAGAACATTAGCAACATTCTATGGAATGTTCAGTCCGCTCCAGATAACAACAGACTTCAGTTGATGTTCACATCGACACAAACCTGCTGATTTTCTGAGCAAAACGGACTGAAAAATGCCTCGGTGATATTCAGGATTGGCTGCGCGAGTGCGTGGACTGCGGTCTGCCGTCTCTACGACGGGTTGTTCGTGTTTTTTCTTTTTTGCAAGGTTCGCGATCGTGAAGAGGAAAGCGACAGCGACTTTGAAGAGGGTATGTGACATTTAATTACATTTTACAGGAGACACATATCTCACAAATTGTGTGTGCAATGATTATTTTGCCAGTTAGAAGCAATGATAGCATTGTTAGCTGCTAGGTGGCTAAGTAACCCGTTGACAGTGTCTAAGGGCGAGTTACCTTTAGCTTGAACTAGCTAGCTTGCTAGCCACCTCCATGCATTTTAGCTAAAGAGATGTGTGTATGTGTGTGTGTTGTGAGTAGCAGACAGACATCTCTGTGGTGAATACCGTCCTGCGTATGGGACCGGATGGGCAGCTGTCCTCCACTGCGTGGTCGGGGGCTGACTCTTTCTCCACACCCGCTCAGCAGCAGTACACTGATCCTGAGCCACAGGGCCAGAACTGCTATGAGGTCAAACTTAACACTTAAGCCTTTACCATATTATCAAGCCTTTACCATATTATCACTTAGTAACTCCACCGGTTTACATGCGTCATTCTCTCCCATAGCCTCTATTTGACCACCAAGAGGACTGAGGACATTGCCCTGAGGGTCACCACCCTACGCCAGGCCTTCACAGTGAGTCAACCACCCTTTCTCTGTGCTTTCTCTCTTCTGTCTTCTGTCAGATGGTGTCTCACTATTTTTTTCCCCCTTTACCAGACCCTGCGCAGTTCCACCCAGAGCAAGAACCAGCTGTACGTGGCTGGGAAGGTCCTGCTGGGAGCACTGGTTCAGGCCAATCACAAGGTAAGACATTGGCTTCCTCCAACAGAGTGAATTATCAAGAGAAAATGTAACAACCGTTTACTGACATTGTCTCTCTTGTTCTGTATAGGACGAGGCACAGTTCATCCGTGCCTATGATGACCTTGTTGGGTACCTGAGTGATCCCTCCAAACAGGGTGACATTGAGATGGAGCTGGCAGAACATCAGGTTAGTTCATTCACTTCAGTAGTCTCACATTGATTACCTGTGCCTGTATTGGGTCCTTCTTTTTAATATCATTGCTATTTTGTTGTAAATGTTTTTGTCTTTTGTTAGATTAGCCATGTCAACCTCATAGACATCCTCTATGAGCTGGTTCTGTTTGGGGTGATGGTGGGGAGGCCCCTGGTGGTGGTGAGTACTGTTCTTATACTGAAGACTGTTACAGGGTGACTTTGTTGACAAGTTCATATGACTCTCTGCTCTCTCCTCCTATGTTTGCTGTTAGCAACCTGGTGGTTTTGTGGAGCGTCTGTACTCTCTCCTACACTCCTGCCTGCCTGCCAGCAACATGAAACCAGAGGCTGAGAGATGCCTGCTGCACCTGAAGGTACAGACAAGTTCTGATGTTGTTACTGTTCCTTCTCTCTAGTATTTAGCATCCAATCTATTGTTCAGTTTAAATGAGTACTGTGAACTAGCAGTAACTCAGAGCCTTACCTCAGGGCGGGCTGATGATGCTTCTGGACGACATGTTTGGTCAGGAGGTTCCCTGGTACTTCAACACGGAGTCTCTGGTCGTTGGAGTCTCGAGCCTCCTGGAGCACCACCTTCAGCTTCTCATGGCGTCCTTCTGAGGGGGCACGCACACACACACACACACACACACGCTATTAAGTAATCGGAATAAGTCATTTTAAATGATTGGAAGTAATTTTATTCTTACCACTAAAGTTGCACTCCCCCTCCCCCTCTCTTTCTCTTTTTTTCTGTCTTTCTTTTTTTAGGAATTCCACAGGGTCAAACTCCATCAGTAACCGCAAAGGATACTTCAGTGAAATCCAATAAGTATTCTAGTTAAAGTTTAAATAATAACCTCACATGCCTTCTTGTTATGTCCCCCCCTCTCTCCCTTTCCCCTCTCTCTCTCTGATATGCAGGGCCACCGGAGTCTCATTGTCTTTACTTACAGACACTTATTACATATATTTGCAAATAAATGAGTGATAGAGTATCTCAAATTGATTTAATGTCTCTGTGTTTTCTTTTCTTTTGGTGACACTTAACACTAAGGTTTCCTTTTATAATGGGTTTATAATTCAGTTTGCACATTATAAGCATGTGTTGCATTTATAGCATTAGTAACAGTGCAGCCACATATTTTCAAATTATTTGAATTGTCACTATCTATGAATGAATCATTAAAGAGAAGCTACGGGATATGGCAATAACTATTTCTGTATTATTTAACCTCTTATTTTGTGTCTGAATTATCAATGCATAGTTTGTACAAATATAATCAATTGAATCACTGTTTTATCTCATTCAGCCACAGACTCCCTAGTTTATCATCGCCAACTTTAGAAGCAGCATTACTGTTAAGTGTGTCGATGTCATTGGTCTACGTGGAATCCACACACATACGCACCACACTGAGGGCATGTAACAGGGACCCGTTTCCAACTCATTAGCGCTACGTTGAGAACTGTAGGCTGAGATTATAGAAATTATCTCGTAGAATCACTTTAATAGTCAAGAAACTACTCAGAAATCATACCACAATTAAACTTGAAAAAGTTCCAGAAGAAACATTGTTTCTCTTTAACAGAGCAATATCCAAGACTGCGTAAAGAGGGAGAAAAATATCTTTCTTAAAGATCAGATTTTAGTAAATAGATATTATTGCACAAAATTGGGCTATAAGAATCTCAAAGACAGAATCAAACATTTCACTCTCTATAGTAGTGATTTTGGTGTCTAGTGTCAGAGGAACATATTTCATCCCCACATTAAGTAAACACAAATAAACTAATTCATATGTAATGTCCTCCAACTTTCCATCAAAAAATAAAGACACACTGTGTACTGTGTACCAGTATAGTAACACTACTACTAGAATATATAGACTTGCAATGGAATTTGGCCTTGGAGGGCTACAGGTCCTAGGCCCCCCATTCCCCAGCATCTGATTTCATGTCTCTGCATTGTGTACTGGTTATGGCATGGTACCACTAGGTGAAAGGTCGAGAGGCACATAGAATATTGTACAATTCCAACAGTCCCCTCTTTGATTATTTTAAACAAAGTATAATAATCAAGAATTACCAAAATGAATAATAAAAACATGAAAAAATATAAAAGTAACAACAGGAAATATAAAAGAACCACTTTCCTCATCTTACTAGTGAGTGAGATCTGCTTGTCCTATTTCACACATACAATACGTTGAGTTGACACCATGAGCATGCATGATGTACAGGACTGAGTGAGCGCTGCAAAACATGTTTGTCTACTGATGCTGTATCTTGAACCGTCATCTGCGTTTAACTCACTCACCGCCAAAGAATTCCGGTACACTCACCACCTGGAGTGCCAAGTGTTTTATGTGGTATAGGGAAGCCAATAGGGAAAGCCCTTATTAATACATTGGAAACACAAAGTTGTAATAATGCCAATACATTAGTGACATATTTTTGAAAAGTGTTGAAAATACATGTCATGCATCATTATTACAAAATTAGTGCTACTGACAATTGTCGTTGCTAGGATTGCGTCTTTCTTGTGCCATTTCCCCAGCAACGTGTGTGTAAGACTAGAGTGGTAGGTTAGAACAGAGCCAAATGAGGTGTAATTAAGCCATTACAACAACAACAATCAAATGACCACACACACCTGACATCACTGTCCTGCCCTCCCATCAGGCAGAATATCTAGCATGTGTGTGTGAGTGTTGTACATAGTCAGAAGGTAGTCCTAGATGATGTACCAGGAAGAACGAAACCCAGATAACAATTCCCAAACCTATCACTAGGTAACATAGAGTAGGCCATTAGAACACAAATCCAATAAGTGTTGTTCAATATGCTTAAGCTGGGTAGTTGAGACCTAGTGACTTTGGAGTCTGCTATTGATGTCTGTCAACATGAAATCTGTCAAGAAATCTGCCTTATTTCACTCTATGGGAAATCCCATAGGAATGACTTTCGTCCAGTGGAGAGATAGAAATAGAAATTTAGTAAAGTGTCTTATTGGTCAATAATGGTCTGTAATGAGAGTTGGTGTCATTACAGATTCACACAAAACAAACTCAAGCAGTAGTCAGTCACCATTTCAAGTTATATTTAATAGTCTAAGACAGTTCAGATTAAAATACATGTTCATCTGGGTTTAAAGGTGAGAGCATAAAACCTCTTCTGATAGAGAGGGACTTCAGAAATGTAATTGGATATAGGGCCATCGCAGATTTTGTCCACAGCCACTCCCATGGCAGTCATAAAAAAACAATTCAAAAAAACATTGCTAATGCTTATATGTGAAACACCAAATTTCCTGATTCATGGCTCATTCTGAGAATTGGAATCATATACCAGCTATATACTAACTATGTATAACTTTGGTTTGTGGTCTCACTGAGGTCCAGCTCTCCACCCAGGGCACTGCAGAGGGACACAGCACGCCTCACCGCCCCCCTCTCACCTCTCACAGGGACCAGGTACAGGAGCTGCAGGAGGAGGGCTTTGCTGGAGCTGAGGGGAGACAGAGGAGGGAGCATACATTGTACAATGAGAAATCCTCCTCATCAGAGATCAGTGTGTCTGTCCTTACGCCAGACGGACTGTGTCTAAGTGGAATAGCTGGTCTCGTCTGGCCTCCTCCACCTCACAGTCTTAGTTAAAGCTAAAGCTAACAATGCTACCACCGTTGCTACTGACGGACTAACAGTCATGCCATTACACAGATGCATTTGTTTACTATGTGTCTACTGTAAAATGTAATTAAACGTGACATACCTACCACCGAGGCATTTCTCAGTACCTTTCGTTGCTAATGCTCATGGCTTAGTTATGCTAGCTCTCAGAAAACCAGCGGGTTCTCCTCAATGTAAACATCAACAGAAGTGTGTTGCTGTGTAGCGCTGGATCAACCATTCCATAGAATGCTGCTCATGTTCTATTTCTAGAGGTCACATGGTAACGCATTTTTGAAAAGTCTTTATGATGCATGTCATCTATGATTATTATGAATTATTTTCAAAACTGTGTGTTGCTATGCAACCTTTCAATATAGAACATTAGCAACATTCTATGGAATGTTCAATCCGCTCCAGATAACAACAAACTTGAGTTGATGTTTACATCGACACAAACCAGCTGATTTTCGGAGCAAAACGGGCTGAAAAATGCCTCAGTGTTTTTCAGGTTTTGACTGCGGCCTGCCGTTTTTACTTCCGTGTTTTCTTTTTTGCTGGGTCCGCGATCGTGAAGAGGGAAGCGACGGCAGCGACTTCGGAGAGGGTATGTGACGATAGTTGGACCATATCTGAACGATAGTTAGACAACCACTCGATACGTGTTGCTAAAACAACACGGCACAAGTCGAACATGCATGTTGGTGACGAGCAAGCGAGCTAGTTCAAGCTAAAGCTAACAATGCTACCACCGTTGCTACTGACGGACTAACAGTCATGCCATTACACAGATGCATTTGTTTACCACGTGTCTACTGTAAAATGTAATTAAACGTGACATACCTGCTTCGAAGTCGCTGTACTCTCAAAAAGAAAACAGGAACAACAACCTGTCGTAGAAATGGCAGTCCGCTATCCATGCACTCCCGCAGCCAAACCTGCGTTTCTCAGTACCTTTCGTTGCTAATGCTAGTGGCGTAGTAATGCTAGCGCTCAGAAGACTAGCTGGGTCTCGTCAATGTCAACATCATCAGAGGTGTGTTGCTGCGTAGCGCTGGATCAAACATAGAAGGCTGCTCATGTTCTATTTCTAGAGGTCACATGGTAACGCATTTTTGAAAAGTGTTGATGATACATGTCATGCATCATTATTACTCATTATTTTCAAAACGGTGTGTTGCTATGCAACCTTTCAATATAGAACATTAGCAACATTCTATGGAATGTTCAGTCCGCTCCAGATAACAACAGACTTCAGTTGATGTTCACATCGACACAAACCTGCTGATTTTCTGAGCAAAACGGACTGAAAAATGCCTCGGTGATATTCAGGATTGGCTGCGCGAGTGCGTGGACTGCGGTCTGCCGTCTCTACGACGGGTTGTTCGTGTTTTTCTTTTTTGCAAGGTTCGCGATCGTGAAGAGGAAAGCGACAGCGACTTTGAAGAGGGTATGTGACATTTAATTACATTTTACAGGAGACACATATCTCACAAATTGTGTGTGCAATGATTATTTTGCCAGTTAGAAGCAATGATAGCATTGTTAGCTGCTAGGTGGCTAAGTAACCCGTTGACAGTGTCTAAGGGCGAGTTACCTTTAGCTTGAACTAGCTAGCTTGCTAGCCACCTCCATGCATTTTAGCTAAAGAGATGTGTGTATGTGTGTGTGTTGTGAGTAGCAGACAGACATCTCTGTGGTGAATACCGTCCTGCGTATGGGACCGGATGGGCAGCTGTCCTCCACTGCGTGGTCGGGGGCTGACTCTTTCTCCACACCCGCTCAGCAGCAGTACACTGATCCTGAGCCACAGGGCCAGAACTGCTATGAGGTCAAACTTAACACTTAAGCCTTTACCATATTATCAAGCCTTTACCATATTATCACTTAGTAACTCCACCGGTTTACATGCGTCATTCTCTCCCATAGCCTCTATTTGACCACCAAGAGGACTGAGGACATTGCCCTGAGGGTCACCACCCTACGCCAGGCCTTCACAGTGAGTCAACCACCCTTTCTCTGTGCTTTCTCTCTTCTGTCTTCTGTCAGATGGTGTCTCACTATTTTTTTCCCCCTTTACCAGACCCTGCGCAGTTCCACCCAGAGCAAGAACCAGCTGTACGTGGCTGGGAAGGTCCTGCTGGGAGCACTGGTTCAGGCCAATCACAAGGTAAGACATTGGCTTCCTCCAACAGAGTGAATTATCAAGAGAAAATGTAACAACCGTTTACTGACATTGTCTCTCTTGTTCTGTATAGGACGAGGCACAGTTCATCCGTGCCTATGATGACCTTGTTGGGTACCTGAGTGATCCCTCCAAACAGGGTGACATTGAGATGGAGCTGGCAGAACATCAGGTTAGTTCATTCACTTCAGTAGTCTCACATTGATTACCTGTGCCTGTATTGGGTCCTTCTTTTTAATATCATTGCTATTTTGTTGTAAATGTTTTTGTCTTTTGTTAGATTAGCCATGTCAACCTCATAGACATCCTCTATGAGCTGGTTCTGTTTGGGGTGATGGTGGGGAGGCCCCTGGTGGTGGTGAGTACTGTTCTTATACTGAAGACTGTTACAGGGTGACTTTGTTGACAAGTTCATATGACTCTCTGCTCTCTCCTCCTATGTTTGCTGTTAGCAACCTGGTGGTTTTGTGGAGCGTCTGTACTCTCTCCTACACTCCTGCCTGCCTGCCAGCAACATGAAACCAGAGGCTGAGAGATGCCTGCTGCACCTGAAGGTACAGACAAGTTCTGATGTTGTTACTGTTCCTTCTCTCTAGTATTTAGCATCCAATCTATTGTTCAGTTTAAATGAGTACTGTGAACTAGCAGTAACTCAGAGCCTTACCTCAGGGCGGGCTGATGATGCTTCTGGACGACATGTTTGGTCAGGAGGTTCCCTGGTACTTCAACACGGAGTCTCTGGTCGTTGGAGTCTCGAGCCTCCTGGAGCACCACCTTCAGCTTCTCATGGCGTCCTTCTGAGGGGGCACGCACACACACACACACACACACACACACACACACGCTATTAAGTAATCGGAATAAGTCATTTTAAATGATTGGAAGTAATTTTATTCTTACCACTAAAGTTGCACTCCCCCTCCCCCTCTCTTTCTCTTTTTTTCTGTCTTTCTTTTTTTAGGAATTCCACAGGGTCAAACTCCATCAGTAACCGCAAAGGATACTTCAGTGAAATCCAATAAGTATTCTAGTTAAAGTTTAAATAATAACCTCACATGCCTTCTTGTTATGTCCCCCCCTCTCTCCCTTTCCCCTCTCTCTCTCTGATATGCAGGGCCACCGGAGTCTCATTGTCTTTACTTACAGACACTTATTACATATATTTGCAAATAAATGAGTGATAGAGTATCTCAAATTGATTTAATGTCTCTGTGTTTTCTTTTCTTTTGGTGACACTTAACACTAAGGTTTCCTTTTATAATGGGTTTATAATTCAGTTTGCACATTATAAGCATGTGTTGCATTTATAGCATTAGTAACAGTGCAGCCACATATTTTCAAATTATTTGAATTGTCACTATCTATGAATGAATCATTAAAGAGAAGCTACGGGATATGGCAATAACTATTTCTGTATTATTTAACCTCTTATTTTGTGTCTGAATTATCAATGCATAGTTTGTACAAATATAATCAATTGAATCACTGTTTTATCTCATTCAGCCACAGACTCCCTAGTTTATCATCGCCAACTTTAGAAGCAGCATTACTGTTAAGTGTGTCGATGTCATTGGTCTACGTGGAATCCACACACATACGCACCACACTGAGGGCATGTAACAGGGACCCGTTTCCAACTCATTAGCGCTACGTTGAGAACTGTAGGCTGAGATTATAGAAATTATCTCGTAGAATCACTTTAATAGTCAAGAAACTACTCAGAAATCATACCACAATTAAACTTGAAAAAGTTCCAGAAGAAACATTGTTTCTCTTTAACAGAGCAATATCCAAGACTGCGTAAAGAGGGAGAAAAATATCTTTCTTAAAGATCAGATTTTAGTAAATAGATATTATTGCACAAAATTGGGCTATAAGAATCTCAAAGACAGAATCAAACATTTCACTCTCTATAGTAGTGATTTTGGTGTCTAGTGTCAGAGGAACATATTTCATCCCCACATTAAGTAAACACAAATAAACTAATTCATATGTAATGTCCTCCAACTTTCCATCAAGAATAAAGACACACTGTGTACTGTGTACCAGTATAGTAACACTACTACTAGAATATATAGACTTGCAATGGAATTTGGCCTTGGAGGGCTACAGGTCCTAGGCCCCCCATTCCCCAGCATCTGATTTCATGTCTCTGCATTGTGTACTGGTTATGGCATGGTACCACTAGGTGAAAGGTCGAGAGGCACATAGAATATTGTACAATTCCAACAGTCCCCTCTTTGATTATTTTAAACAAAGTATAATAATCAAGAATTACCAAAATGAATAATAAAAACATGAAAAAATATAAAAGTAACAACAGGAAATATAAAAGAACCACTTTCCTCATCTTACTAGTGAGTGAGATCTGCTTGTCCTATTTCACACATACAATACGTTGAGTTGACACCATGAGCATGCATGATGTACAGGACTGAGTGAGCGCTGCAAAACATGTTTGTCTACTGATGCTGTATCTTGAACCGTCATCTGCGTTTAACTCACTCACCGCCAAAGAATTCCGGTACACTCACCACCTGGAGTGCCAAGTGTTTTATGTGGTATAGGGAAGCCAATAGGGAAAGCCCTTATTAATACATTGGAAACACAAAGTTGTAATAATGCCAATACATTAGTGACATATTTTTGAAAAGTGTTGAAAATACATGTCATGCATCATTATTACAAAATTAGTGCTACTGACAATTGTCGTTGCTAGGATTGCGTCTTTCTTGTGCCATTTCCCCAGCAACGTGTGTGTAAGACTAGAGTGGTAGGTTAGAACAGAGCCAAATGAGGTGTAATTAAGCCATTACAACAACAACAATCAAATGACCACACACACCTGACATCACTGTCCTGCCCTCCCATCAGGCAGAATATCTAGCATGTGTGTGTGAGTGTTGTACATAGTCAGAAGGTAGTCCTAGATGATGTACCAGGAAGAACGAAACCCAGATAACAATTCCCAAACCTATCACTAGGTAACATAGAGTAGGCCATTAGAACACAAATCCAATAAGTGTTGTTCAATATGCTTAAGCTGGGTAGTTGAGACCTAGTGACTTTGGAGTCTGCTATTGATGTCTGTCAACATGAAATCTGTCAAGAAATCTGCCTTATTTCACTCTATGGGAAATCCCATAGGAATGACTTTCGTCCAGTGGAGAGATAGAAATAGAAATTTAGTAAAGTGTCTTATTGGTCAATAATGGTCTGTAATGAGAGTTGGTGTCATTACAGATTCACACAAAACAAACTCAAGCAGTAGTCAGTCACCATTTCAAGTTATATTTAATAGTCTAAGACAGTTCAGATTAAAATACATGTTCATCTGGGTTTAAAGGTGAGAGCATAAAACCTCTTCTGATAGAGAGGGACTTCAGAAATGTAATTGGATATAGGGCCATCGCAGATTTTGTCCACAGCCACTCCCATGGCAGTCATAAAAAAACAATTCAAAAAAACATTGCTAATGCTTATATGTGAAACACCAAATTTCCTGATTCATGGCTCATTCTGAGAATTGGAATCATATACCAGCTATATACTAACTATGTATAACTTTGGTTTGTGGTCTCACTGAGGTCCAGCTCTCCACCCAGGGCACTGCAGAGGGACACAGCACGCCTCACCGCCCCCCTCTCACCTCTCACAGGGACCAGGTACAGGAGCTGCAGGAGGAGGGCTTTGCTGGAGCTGAGGGGAGACAGAGGAGGGAGCATACATTGTACAATGAGAAATCCTCCTCATCAGAGATCAGTGTGTCTGTCCTTACGCCAGACGGACTGTGTCTAAGTGGAATAGCTGGTCTCGTCTGGCCTCCTCCACCTCACAGTCTTAGTTAAAGCTAAAGCTAACAATGCTACCACCGTTGCTACTGACGGACTAACAGTCATGCCATTACACAGATGCATTTGTTTACTATGTGTCTACTGTAAAATGTAATTAAACGTGACATACCTACCACCGAGGCATTTCTCAGTACCTTTCGTTGCTAATGCTCATGGCTTAGTTATGCTAGCTCTCAGAAAACCAGCGGGTTCTCCTCAATGTAAACATCAACAGAAGTGTGTTGCTGTGTAGCGCTGGATCAACCATTCCATAGAATGCTGCTCATGTTCTATTTCTAGAGGTCACATGGTAACGCATTTTTGAAAAGTCTTTATGATGCATGTCATCTATGATTATTATGAATTATTTTCAAAACTGTGTGTTGCTATGCAACCTTTCAATATAGAACATTAGCAACATTCTATGGAATGTTCAATCCGCTCCAGATAACAACAAACTTGAGTTGATGTTTACATCGACACAAACCAGCTGATTTTCGGAGCAAAACGGGCTGAAAAATGCCTCAGTGTTTTTCAGGTTTTGACTGCGGCCTGCCGTTTTTACTTCCGTGTTTTCTTTTTTGCTGGGTCCGCGATCGTGAAGAGGGAAGCGACGGCAGCGACTTCGGAGAGGGTATGTGACGATAGTTGGACCATATCTGAACGATAGTTAGACAACCACTCGATACGTGTTGCTAAAACAACACGGCACAAGTCGAACATGCATGTTGGTGACGAGCAAGCGAGCTAGTTCAAGCTAAAGCTAACAATGCTACCACCGTTGCTACTGACGGACTAACAGTCATGCCATTACACAGATGCATTTGTTTACCACGTGTCTACTGTAAAATGTAATTAAACGTGACATACCTGCTTCGAAGTCGCTGTACTCTCAAAAAGAAAACAGGAACAACAACCTGTCGTAGAAATGGCAGTCCGCTATCCATGCACTCCCGCAGCCAAACCTGCGTTTCTCAGTACCTTTCGTTGCTAATGCTAGTGGCGTAGTAATGCTAGCGCTCAGAAGACTAGCTGGGTCTCGTCAATGTCAACATCATCAGAGGTGTGTTGCTGCGTAGCGCTGGATCAAACATAGAAGGCTGCTCATGTTCTATTTCTAGAGGTCACATGGTAACGCATTTTTGAAAAGTGTTGATGATACATGTCATGCATCATTATTACTCATTATTTTCAAAACGGTGTGTTGCTATGCAACCTTTCAATATAGAACATTAGCAACATTCTATGGAATGTTCAGTCCGCTCCAGATAACAACAGACTTCAGTTGATGTTCACATCGACACAAACCTGCTGATTTTCTGAGCAAAACGGACTGAAAAATGCCTCGGTGATATTCAGGATTGGCTGCGCGAGTGCGTGGACTGCGGTCTGCCGTCTCTACGACGGGTTGTTCGTGTTTTCTTTTTTGCAAGGTTCGCGATCGTGAAGAGGAAAGCGACAGCGACTTTGAAGAGGGTATGTGACATTTAATTACATTTTACAGGAGACACATATCTCACAAATTGTGTGTGCAATGATTATTTTGCCAGTTAGAAGCAATGATAGCATTGTTAGCTGCTAGGTGGCTAAGTAACCCGTTGACAGTGTCTAAGGGCGAGTTACCTTTAGCTTGAACTAGCTAGCTTGCTAGCCACCTCCATGCATTTTAGCTAAAGAGATGTGTGTATGTGTGTGTGTTGTGAGTAGCAGACAGACATCTCTGTGGTGAATACCGTCCTGCGTATGGGACCGGATGGGCAGCTGTCCTCCACTGCGTGGTCGGGGGCTGACTCTTTCTCCACACCCGCTCAGCAGCAGTACACTGATCCTGAGCCACAGGGCCAGAACTGCTATGAGGTCAAACTTAACACTTAAGCCTTTACCATATTATCAAGCCTTTACCATATTATCACTTAGTAACTCCACCGGTTTACATGCGTCATTCTCTCCCATAGCCTCTATTTGACCACCAAGAGGACTGAGGACATTGCCCTGAGGGTCACCACCCTACGCCAGGCCTTCACAGTGAGTCAACCACCCTTTCTCTGTGCTTTCTCTCTTCTGTCTTCTGTCAGATGGTGTCTCACTATTTTTTTCCCCCTTTACCAGACCCTGCGCAGTTCCACCCAGAGCAAGAACCAGCTGTACGTGGCTGGGAAGGTCCTGCTGGGAGCACTGGTTCAGGCCAATCACAAGGTAAGACATTGGCTTCCTCCAACAGAGTGAATTATCAAGAGAAAATGTAACAACCGTTTACTGACATTGTCTCTCTTGTTCTGTATAGGACGAGGCACAGTTCATCCGTGCCTATGATGACCTTGTTGGGTACCTGAGTGATCCCTCCAAACAGGGTGACATTGAGATGGAGCTGGCAGAACATCAGGTTAGTTCATTCACTTCAGTAGTCTCACATTGATTACCTGTGCCTGTATTGGGTCCTTCTTTTTAATATCATTGCTATTTTGTTGTAAATGTTTTTGTCTTTTGTTAGATTAGCCATGTCAACCTCATAGACATCCTCTATGAGCTGGTTCTGTTTGGGGTGATGGTGGGGAGGCCCCTGGTGGTGGTGAGTACTGTTCTTATACTGAAGACTGTTACAGGGTGACTTTGTTGACAAGTTCATATGACTCTCTGCTCTCTCCTCCTATGTTTGCTGTTAGCAACCTGGTGGTTTTGTGGAGCGTCTGTACTCTCTCCTACACTCCTGCCTGCCTGCCAGCAACATGAAACCAGAGGCTGAGAGATGCCTGCTGCACCTGAAGGTACAGACAAGTTCTGATGTTGTTACTGTTCCTTCTCTCTAGTATTTAGCATCCAATCTATTGTTCAGTTTAAATGAGTACTGTGAACTAGCAGTAACTCAGAGCCTTACCTCAGGGCGGGCTGATGATGCTTCTGGACGACATGTTTGGTCAGGAGGTTCCCTGGTACTTCAACACGGAGTCTCTGGTCGTTGGAGTCTCGAGCCTCCTGGAGCACCACCTTCAGCTTCTCATGGCGTCCTTCTGAGGGGGCACGCACACACACACACACACACACACACACACGCTATTAAGTAATCGGAATAAGTCATTTTAAATGATTGGAAGTAATTTTATTCTTACCACTAAAGTTGCACTCCCCCTCCCCCTCTCTTTCTCTTTTTTTCTGTCTTTCTTTTTTTAGGAATTCCACAGGGTCAAACTCCATCAGTAACCGCAAAGGATACTTCAGTGAAATCCAATAAGTATTCTAGTTAAAGTTTAAATAATAACCTCACATGCCTTCTTGTTATGTCCCCCCCTCTCTCCCTTTCCCCTCTCTCTCTCTGATATGCAGGGCCACCGGAGTCTCATTGTCTTTACTTACAGACACTTATTACATATATTTGCAAATAAATGAGTGATAGAGTATCTCAAATTGATTTAATGTCTCTGTGTTTTCTTTTCTTTTGGTGACACTTAACACTAAGGTTTCCTTTTATAATGGGTTTATAATTCAGTTTGCACATTATAAGCATGTGTTGCATTTATAGCATTAGTAACAGTGCAGCCACATATTTTCAAATTATTTGAATTGTCACTATCTATGAATGAATCATTAAAGAGAAGCTACGGGATATGGCAATAACTATTTCTGTATTATTTAACCTCTTATTTTGTGTCTGAATTATCAATGCATAGTTTGTACAAATATAATCAATTGAATCACTGTTTTATCTCATTCAGCCACAGACTCCCTAGTTTATCATCGCCAACTTTAGAAGCAGCATTACTGTTAAGTGTGTCGATGTCATTGGTCTACGTGGAATCCACACACATACGCACCACACTGAGGGCATGTAACAGGGACCCGTTTCCAACTCATTAGCGCTACGTTGAGAACTGTAGGCTGAGATTATAGAAATTATCTCGTAGAATCACTTTAATAGTCAAGAAACTACTCAGAAATCATACCACAATTAAACTTGAAAAAGTTCCAGAAGAAACATTGTTTCTCTTTAACAGAGCAATATCCAAGACTGCGTAAAGAGGGAGAAAAATATCTTTCTTAAAGATCAGATTTTAGTAAATAGATATTATTGCACAAAATTGGGCTATAAGAATCTCAAAGACAGAATCAAACATTTCACTCTCTATAGTAGTGATTTTGGTGTCTAGTGTCAGAGGAACATATTTCATCCCCACATTAAGTAAACACAAATAAACTAATTCATATGTAATGTCCTCCAACTTTCCATCAAAAAATAAAGACACACTGTGTACTGTGTACCAGTATAGTAACACTACTACTAGAATATATAGACTTGCAATGGAATTTGGCCTTGGAGGGCTACAGGTCCTAGGCCCCCCATTCCCCAGCATCTGATTTCATGTCTCTGCATTGTGTACTGGTTATGGCATGGTACCACTAGGTGAAAGGTCGAGAGGCACATAGAATATTGTACAATTCCAACAGTCCCCTCTTTGATTATTTTAAACAAAGTATAATAATCAAGAATTACCAAAATGAATAATAAAAACATGAAAAAATATAAAAGTAACAACAGGAAATATAAAAGAACCACTTTCCTCATCTTACTAGTGAGTGAGATCTGCTTGTCCTATTTCACACATACAATACGTTGAGTTGACACCATGAGCATGCATGATGTACAGGACTGAGTGAGCGCTGCAAAACATGTTTGTCTACTGATGCTGTATCTTGAACCGTCATCTGCGTTTAACTCACTCACCGCCAAAGAATTCCGGTACACTCACCACCTGGAGTGCCAAGTGTTTTATGTGGTATAGGGAAGCCAATAGGGAAAGCCCTTATTAATACATTGGAAACACAAAGTTGTAATAATGCCAATACATTAGTGACATATTTTTGAAAAGTGTTGAAAATACATGTCATGCATCATTATTACAAAATTAGTGCTACTGACAATTGTCGTTGCTAGGATTGCGTCTTTCTTGTGCCATTTCCCCAGCAACGTGTGTGTAAGACTAGAGTGGTAGGTTAGAACAGAGCCAAATGAGGTGTAATTAAGCCATTACAACAACAACAATCAAATGACCACACACACCTGACATCACTGTCCTGCCCTCCCATCAGGCAGAATATCTAGCATGTGTGTGTGAGTGTTGTACATAGTCAGAAGGTAGTCCTAGATGATGTACCAGGAAGAACGAAACCCAGATAACAATTCCCAAACCTATCACTAGGTAACATAGAGTAGGCCATTAGAACACAAATCCAATAGTTCAATATGCTTAAGCTGGGTAGTTGAGACCTAGTGACTTTGGAGTCTGCTATTGATGTCTGTCAACATGAAATCTGTCAAGAAATCTGCCTTATTTCACTCTATGGGAAATCCCATAGGAATGACTTTCGTCCAGTGGAGAGATAGAAATAGAAATTTAGTAAAGTGTCTTATTGGTCAATAATGGTCTGTAATGAGAGTTGGTGTCATTACAGATTCACACAAAACAAACTCAAGCAGTAGTCAGTCACCATTTCAAGTTATATTTAATAGTCTAAGACAGTTCAGATTAAAATACATGTTCATCTGGGTTTAAAGGTGAGAGCATAAAACCTCTTCTGATAGAGAGGGACTTCAGAAATGTAATTGGATATAGGGCCATCGCAGATTTTGTCCACAGCCACTCCCATGGCAGTCATAAAAAAACAATTCAAAAAAACATTGCTAATGCTTATATGTGAAACACCAAATTTCCTGATTCATGGCTCATTCTGAGAATTGGAATCATATACCAGCTATATACTAACTATGTATAACTTTGGTTTGTGGTCTCACTGAGGTCCAGCTCTCCACCCAGGGCACTGCAGAGGGACACAGCACGCCTCACCGCCCCCCTCTCACCTCTCACAGGGACCAGGTACAGGAGCTGCAGGAGGAGGGCTTTGCTGGAGCTGAGGGGAGACAGAGGAGGGAGCATACATTGTACAATGAGAAATCCTCCTCATCAGAGATCAGTGTGTCTGTCCTTACGCCAGACGGACTGTGTCTAAGTGGAATAGCTGGTCTCGTCTGGCCTCCTCCACCTCACAGTCTTAGTTAAAGCTAAAGCTAACAATGCTACCACCGTTGCTACTGACGGACTAACAGTCATGCCATTACACAGATGCATTTGTTTACTATGTGTCTACTGTAAAATGTAATTAAACGTGACATACCTACCACCGAGGCATTTCTCAGTACCTTTCGTTGCTAATGCTCATGGCTTAGTTATGCTAGCTCTCAGAAAACCAGCGGGTTCTCCTCAATGTAAACATCAACAGAAGTGTGTTGCTGTGTAGCGCTGGATCAACCATTCCATAGAATGCTGCTCATGTTCTATTTCTAGAGGTCACATGGTAACGCATTTTTGAAAAGTCTTTATGATGCATGTCATCTATGATTATTATGAATTATTTTCAAAACTGTGTGTTGCTATGCAACCTTTCAATATAGAACATTAGCAACATTCTATGGAATGTTCAATCCGCTCCAGATAACAACAAACTTGAGTTGATGTTTACATCGACACAAACCAGCTGATTTTCGGAGCAAAACGGGCTGAAAAATGCCTCAGTGTTTTTCAGGTTTTGACTGCGGCCTGCCGTTTTTACTTCCGTGTTTTCTTTTTTGCTGGGTCCGCGATCGTGAAGAGGGAAGCGACGGCAGCGACTTCGGAGAGGGTATGTGACGATAGTTGGACCATATCTGAACGATAGTTAGACAACCACTCGATACGTGTTGCTAAAACAACACGGCACAAGTCGAACATGCATGTTGGTGACGAGCAAGCGAGCTAGTTCAAGCTAAAGCTAACAATGCTACCACCGTTGCTACTGACGGACTAACAGTCATGCCATTACACAGATGCATTTGTTTACCACGTGTCTACTGTAAAATGTAATTAAACGTGACATACCTGCTTCGAAGTCGCTGTACTCTCAAAAAGAAAACAGGAACAACAACCTGTCGTAGAAATGGCAGTCCGCTATCCATGCACTCCCGCAGCCAAACCTGCGTTTCTCAGTACCTTTCGTTGCTAATGCTAGTGGCGTAGTAATGCTAGCGCTCAGAAGACTAGCTGGGTCTCGTCAATGTCAACATCATCAGAGGTGTGTTGCTGCGTAGCGCTGGATCAAACATAGAAGGCTGCTCATGTTCTATTTCTAGAGGTCACATGGTAACGCATTTTTGAAAAGTGTTGATGATACATGTCATGCATCATTATTACTCATTATTTTCAAAACGGTGTGTTGCTATGCAACCTTTCAATATAGAACATTAGCAACATTCTATGGAATGTTCAGTCCGCTCCAGATAACAACAGACTTCAGTTGATGTTCACATCGACACAAACCTGCTGATTTTCTGAGCAAAACGGACTGAAAAATGCCTCGGTGATATTCAGGATTGGCTGCGCGAGTGCGTGGACTGCGGTCTGCCGTCTCTACGACGGGTTGTTCGTGTTTTCTTTTTTGCAAGGTTCGCGATCGTGAAGAGGAAAGCGACAGCGACTTTGAAGAGGGTATGTGACATTTAATTACATTTTACAGGAGACACATATCTCACAAATTGTGTGTGCAATGATTATTTTGCCAGTTAGAAGCAATGATAGCATTGTTAGCTGCTAGGTGGCTAAGTAACCCGTTGACAGTGTCTAAGGGCGTTGCTAAGAGTTACCTTTAGCTTGAACTAGCTAGCTTGCTAGCCACCTCCATGCATTTTAGCTAAAGAGATGTGTGTATGTGTGTGTGTTGTGAGTAGCAGACAGACATCTCTGTGGTGAATACCGTCCTGCGTATGGGACCGGATGGGCAGCTGTCCTCCACTGCGTGGTCGGGGGCTGACTCTTTCTCCACACCCGCTCAGCAGCAGTACACTGATCCTGAGCCACAGGGTCAGAACTGCTATGAGGTCAAACTTAACACTTAAGCCTTTACCATATTATCAAGCCTTTACCATATTATCACTTAGTAACTCCACCGGTTTACATGCGTCATTCTCTCCCATAGCCTCTATTTGACCACCAAGAGGACTGAGGACATTGCCCTGAGGGTCACCACCCTACGCCAGGCCTTCACAGTGAGTCAACCACCCTTTCTCTGTGCTTTCTCTCTTCTGTCTTCTGTCAGATGGTGTCTCACTATTTTTTTCCCCCTTTACCAGACCCTGCGCAGTTCCACCCAGAGCAAGAACCAGCTGTACGTGGCTGGGAAGGTCCTGCTGGGAGCACTGGTTCAGGCCAATCACAAGGTAAGACATTGGCTTCCTCCAACAGAGTGAATTATCAAGAGAAAATGTAACAACCGTTTACTGACATTGTCTCTCTTGTTCTGTATAGGACGAGGCACAGTTCATCCGTGCCTATGATGACCTTGTTGGGTACCTGAGTGATCCCTCCAAACAGGGTGACATTGAGATGGAGCTGGCAGAACATCAGGTTAGTTCATTCACTTCAGTAGTCTCACATTGATTACCTGTGCCTGTATTGGGTCCTTCTTTTTAATATCATTGCTATTTTGTTGTAAATGTTTTTGTCTTTTGTTAGATTAGCCATGTCAACCTCATAGACATCCTCTATGAGCTGGTTCTGTTTGGGGTGATGGTGGGGAGGCCCCTGGTGGTGGTGAGTACTGTTCTTATACTGAAGACTGTTACAGGGTGACTTTGTTGACAAGTTCATATGACTCTCTGCTCTCTCCTCCTATGTTTGCTGTTAGCAACCTGGTGGTTTTGTGGAGCGTCTGTACTCTCTCCTACACTCCTGCCTGCCTGCCAGCAACATGAAACCAGAGGCTGAGAGATGCCTGCTGCACCTGAAGGTACAGACAAGTTCTGATGTTGTTACTGTTCCTTCTCTCTAGTATTTAGCATCCAATCTATTGTTCAGTTTAAATGAGTACTGTGAACTAGCAGTAACTCAGAGCCTTACCTCAGGGCGGGCTGATGATGCTTCTGGACGACATGTTTGGTCAGGAGGTTCCCTGGTACTTCAACACGGAGTCTCTGGTCGTTGGAGTCTCGAGCCTCCTGGAGCACCACCTTCAGCTTCTCATGGCGTCCTTCTGAGGGGGCACGCACACACACACACACACACACACACACACACGCTATTAAGTAATCGGAATAAGTCATTTTAAATGATTGGAAGTAATTTTATTCTTACCACTAAAGTTGCACTCCCCCTCCCCCTCTCTTTCTCTTTTTTTCTGTCTTTCTTTTTTTAGGAATTCCACAGGGTCAAACTCCATCAGTAACCGCAAAGGATACTTCAGTGAAATCCAATAAGTATTCTAGTTAAAGTTTAAATAATAACCTCACATGCCTTCTTGTTATGTCCCCCCCTCTCTCCCTTTCCCCTCTCTCCCTTTCCCCTCTCTCTCTCTGATATGCAGGGCCACCGGAGTCTCATTGTCTTTACTTACAGACACTTATTACATATATTTGCAAATAAATGAGTGATGGAGTATCTCAAATTGATTTAATGTCTCTGTGTTTTCTTTTCTTTTGGTGACACTTAACACTAAGGTTTCCTTTTATAATGGGTTTATAATTCAGTTTGCACATTATAAGCATGTGTTGCATTTATAGCATTAGTAACAGTGCAGCCACATATTTTCAAATTATTTGAATTGTCACTATCTATGAATGAATCATTAAAGAGAAGCTACGGGATATGGCAATAACTATTTCTGTATTATTTAACCTCTTATTTTGTGTCTGAATTATCAATGCATAGTTTGTACAAATATAATCAATTGAATCACTGTTTTATCTCATTCAGCCACAGACTCCCTAGTTTATCATCGCCAACTTTAGAAGCAGCATTACTGTTAAGTGTGTCGATGTCATTGGTCTACGTGGAATCCACACACATACGCACCACACTGAGGGCATGTAACAGGGACCCGTTTCCAACTCATTAGCGCTACGTTGAGAACTGTAGGCTGAGATTATAGAAATTATCTCGTAGAATCACTTTAATAGTCAAGAAACTACTCAGAAATCATACCACAATTAAACTTGAAAAAGTTCCAGAAGAAACATTGTTTCTCTTTAACAGAGCAATATCCAAGACTGCGTAAAGAGGGAGAAAAATATCTTTCTTAAAGATCAGATTTTAGTAAATAGATATTATTGCACAAAATTGGGCTATAAGAATCTCAAAGACAGAATCAAACATTTCACTCTCTATAGTAGTGATTTTGGTGTCTAGTGTCAGAGGAACATATTTCATCCCCACATTAAGTAAACACAAATAAACTAATTCATATGTAATGTCCTCCAACTTTCCATCAAGAATAAAGACACACTGTGTACTGTGTACCAGTATAGTAACACTACTACTAGAATATATAGACTTGCAATGGAATTTGGCCTTGGAGGGCTACAGGTCCTAGGCCCCCCATTCCCCAGCATCTGATTTCATGTCTCTGCATTGTGTACTGGTTATGGCATGGTACCACTAGGTGAAAGGTCGAGAGGCACATAGAATATTGTACAATTCCAACAGTCCCCTCTTTGATTATTTTAAACAAAGTATAATAATCAAGAATTACCAAAATGAATAATAAAAACATGAAAAAATATAAAAGTAACAACAGGAAATATAAAAGAACCACTTTCCTCATCTTACTAGTGAGTGAGATCTGCTTGTCCTATTTCACACATACAATACGTTGAGTTGACACCATGAGCATGCATGATGTACAGGACTGAGTGAGCGCTGCAAAACATGTTTGTCTACTGATGCTGTATCTTGAACCGTCATCTGCGTTTAACTCACTCACCGCCAAAGAATTCCGGTACACTCACCACCTGGAGTGCCAAGTGTTTTATGTGGTATAGGGAAGCCAATAGGGAAAGCCCTTATTAATACATTGGAAACACAAAGTTGTAATAATGCCAATACATTAGTGACATATTTTTGAAAAGTGTTGAAAATACATGTCATGCATCATTATTACAAAATTAGTGCTACTGACAATTGTCGTTGCTAGGATTGCGTCTTTCTTGTGCCATTTCCCCAGCAACGTGTGTGTAAGACTAGAGTGGTAGGTTAGAACAGAGCCAAATGAGGTGTAATTAAGCCATTACAACAACAACAATCAAATGACCACACACACCTGACATCACTGTCCTGCCCTCCCATCAGGCAGAATATCTAGCATGTGTGTGTGAGTGTTGTACATAGTCAGAAGGTAGTCCTAGATGATGTACCAGGAAGAACGAAACCCAGATAACAATTCCCAAACCTATCACTAGGTAACATAGAGTAGGCCATTAGAACACAAATCCAATAAGTGTTGTTCAATATGCTTAAGCTGGGTAGTTGAGACCTAGTGACTTTGGAGTCTGCTATTGATGTCTGTCAACATGAAATCTGTCAAGAAATCTGCCTTATTTCACTCTATGGGAAATCCCATAGGAATGACTTTCGTCCAGTGGAGAGATAGAAATAGAAATTTAGTAAAGTGTCTTATTGGTCAATAATGGTCTGTAATGAGAGTTGGTGTCATTACAGATTCACACAAAACAAACTCAAGCAGTAGTCAGTCACCATTTCAAGTTATATTTAATAGTCTAAGACAGTTCAGATTAAAATACATGTTCATCTGGGTTTAAAGGTGAGAGCATAAAACCTCTTCTGATAGAGAGGGACTTCAGAAATGTAATTGGATATAGGGCCATCGCAGATTTTGTCCACAGCCACTCCCATGGCAGTCATAAAAAAACAATTCAAAAAAACATTGCTAATGCTTATATGTGAAACACCAAATTTCCTGATTCATGGCTCATTCTGAGAATTGGAATCATATACCAGCTATATACTAACTATGTATAACTTTGGTTTGTGGTCTCACTGAGGTCCAGCTCTCCACCCAGGGCACTGCAGAGGGACACAGCACGCCTCACCGCCCCCCTCTCACCTCTCACAGGGACCAGGTACAGGAGCTGCAGGAGGAGGGCTTTGCTGGAGCTGAGGGGAGACAGAGGAGGGAGCATACATTGTACAATGAGAAATCCTCCTCATCAGAGATCAGTGTGTCTGTCCTTACGCCAGACGGACTGTGTCTAAGTGGAATAGCTGGTCTCGTCTGGCCTCCTCCACCTCACAGTCTTAGTTAAAGCTAAAGCTAACAATGCTACCACCGTTGCTACTGACGGACTAACAGTCATGCCATTACACAGATGCATTTGTTTACTATGTGTCTACTGTAAAATGTAATTAAACGTGACATACCTACCACCGAGGCATTTCTCAGTACCTTTCGTTGCTAATGCTCATGGCTTAGTTATGCTAGCTCTCAGAAAACCAGCGGGTTCTCCTCAATGTAAACATCAACAGAAGTGTGTTGCTGTGTAGCGCTGGATCAACCATTCCATAGAATGCTGCTCATGTTCTATTTCTAGAGGTCACATGGTAACGCATTTTTGAAAAGTCTTTATGATGCATGTCATCTATGATTATTATGAATTATTTTCAAAACTGTGTGTTGCTATGCAACCTTTCAATATAGAACATTAGCAACATTCTATGGAATGTTCAATCCGCTCCAGATAACAACAAACTTGAGTTGATGTTTACATCGACACAAACCAGCTGATTTTCGGAGCAAAACGGGCTGAAAAATGCCTCAGTGTTTTTCAGGTTTTGACTGCGGCCTGCCGTTTTTACTTCCGTGTTTTCTTTTTTGCTGGGTCCGCGATCGTGAAGAGGGAAGCGACGGCAGCGACTTCGGAGAGGGTATGTGACGATAGTTGGACCATATCTGAACGATAGTTAGACAACCACTCGATACGTGTTGCTAAAACAACACGGCACAAGTCGAACATGCATGTTGGTGACGAGCAAGCGAGCTAGTTCAAGCTAAAGCTAACAATGCTACCACCGTTGCTACTGACGGACTAACAGTCATGCCATTACACAGATGCATTTGTTTACCACGTGTCTACTGTAAAATGTAATTAAACGTGACATACCTGCTTCGAAGTCGCTGTACTCTCAAAAAGAAAACAGGAACAACAACCTGTCGTAGAAATGGCAGTCCGCTATCCATGCACTCCCGCAGCCAAACCTGCGTTTCTCAGTACCTTTCGTTGCTAATGCTAGTGGCGTAGTAATGCTAGCGCTCAGAAGACTAGCTGGGTCTCGTCAATGTCAACATCATCAGAGGTGTGTTGCTGCGTAGCGCTGGATCAAACATAGAAGGCTGCTCATGTTCTATTTCTAGAGGTCACATGGTAACGCATTTTTGAAAAGTGTTGATGATACATGTCATGCATCATTATTACTCATTATTTTCAAAACGGTGTGTTGCTATGCAACCTTTCAATATAGAACATTAGCAACATTCTATGGAATGTTCAGTCCGCTCCAGATAACAACAGACTTCAGTTGATGTTCACATCGACACAAACCTGCTGATTTTCTGAGCAAAACGGACTGAAAAATGCCTCGGTGATATTCAGGATTGGCTGCGCGAGTGCGTGGACTGCGGTCTGCCGTCTCTACGACGGGTTGTTCGTGTTTTCTTTTTTGCAAGGTTCGCGATCGTGAAGAGGAAAGCGACAGCGACTTTGAAGAGGGTATGTGACATTTAATTACATTTTACAGGAGACACATATCTCACAAATTGTGTGTGCAATGATTATTTTGCCAGTTAGAAGCAATGATAGCATTGTTAGCTGCTAGGTGGCTAAGTAACCCGTTGACAGTGTCTAAGGGCGTTGCTAAGAGTTACCTTTAGCTTGAACTAGCTAGCTTGCTAGCCACCTCCATGCATTTTAGCTAAAGAGATGTGTGTATGTGTGTGTGTTGTGAGTAGCAGACAGACATCTCTGTGGTGAATACCGTCCTGCGTATGGGACCGGATGGGCAGCTGTCCTCCACTGCGTGGTCGGGGGCTGACTCTTTCTCCACACCCGCTCAGCAGCAGTACACTGATCCTGAGCCACAGGGTCAGAACTGCTATGAGGTCAAACTTAACACTTAAGCCTTTACCATATTATCAAGCCTTTACCATATTATCACTTAGTAACTCCACCGGTTTACATGCGTCATTCTCTCCCATAGCCTCTATTTGACCACCAAGAGGACTGAGGACATTGCCCTGAGGGTCACCACCCTACGCCAGGCCTTCACAGTGAGTCAACCACCCTTTCTCTGTGCTTTCTCTCTTCTGTCTTCTGTCAGATGGTGTCTCACTATTTTTTTCCCCCTTTACCAGACCCTGCGCAGTTCCACCCAGAGCAAGAACCAGCTGTACGTGGCTGGGAAGGTCCTGCTGGGAGCACTGGTTCAGGCCAATCACAAGGTAAGACATTGGCTTCCTCCAACAGAGTGAATTATCAAGAGAAAATGTAACAACCGTTTACTGACATTGTCTCTCTTGTTCTGTATAGGACGAGGCACAGTTCATCCGTGCCTATGATGACCTTGTTGGGTACCTGAGTGATCCCTCCAAACAGGGTGACATTGAGATGGAGCTGGCAGAACATCAGGTTAGTTCATTCACTTCAGTAGTCTCACATTGATTACCTGTGCCTGTATTGGGTCCTTCTTTTTAATATCATTGCTATTTTGTTGTAAATGTTTTTGTCTTTTGTTAGATTAGCCATGTCAACCTCATAGACATCCTCTATGAGCTGGTTCTGTTTGGGGTGATGGTGGGGAGGCCCCTGGTGGTGGTGAGTACTGTTCTTATACTGAAGACTGTTACAGGGTGACTTTGTTGACAAGTTCATATGACTCTCTGCTCTCTCCTCCTATGTTTGCTGTTAGCAACCTGGTGGTTTTGTGGAGCGTCTGTACTCTCTCCTACACTCCTGCCTGCCTGCCAGCAACATGAAACCAGAGGCTGAGAGATGCCTGCTGCACCTGAAGGTACAGACAAGTTCTGATGTTGTTACTGTTCCTTCTCTCTAGTATTTAGCATCCAATCTATTGTTCAGTTTAAATGAGTACTGTGAACTAGCAGTAACTCAGAGCCTTACCTCAGGGCGGGCTGATGATGCTTCTGGACGACATGTTTGGTCAGGAGGTTCCCTGGTACTTCAACACGGAGTCTCTGGTCGTTGGAGTCTCGAGCCTCCTGGAGCACCACCTTCAGCTTCTCATGGCGTCCTTCTGAGGGGGCACGCACACACACACACACACACACGCTATTAAGTAATCGGAATAAGTCATTTTAAATGATTGGAAGTAATTTTATTCTTACCACTAAAGTTGCACTCCCCCTCCCCCTCTCTTTCTCTTTTTTTCTGTCTTTCTTTTTTTAGGAATTCCACAGGGTCAAACTCCATCAGTAACCGCAAAGGATACTTCAGTGAAATCCAATAAGTATTCTAGTTAAAGTTTAAATAATAACCTCACATGCCTTCTTGTTATGTCCCCCCCTCTCTCCCTTTCCCCTCTCTCCCTTTCCCCTCTCTCTCTCTGATATGCAGGGCCACCGGAGTCTCATTGTCTTTACTTACAGACACTTATTACATATATTTGCAAATAAATGAGTGATGGAGTATCTCAAATTGATTTAATGTCTCTGTGTTTTCTTTTCTTTTGGTGACACTTAACACTAAGGTTTCCTTTTATAATGGGTTTATAATTCAGTTTGCACATTATAAGCATGTGTTGCATTTATAGCATTAGTAACAGTGCAGCCACATATTTTCAAATTATTTGAATTGTCACTATCTATGAATGAATCATTAAAGAGAAGCTACGGGATATGGCAATAACTATTTCTGTATTATTTAACCTCTTATTTTGTGTCTGAATTATCAATGCATAGTTTGTACAAATATAATCAATTGAATCACTGTTTTATCTCATTCAGCCACAGACTCCCTAGTTTATCATCGCCAACTTTAGAAGCAGCATTACTGTTAAGTGTGTCGATGTCATTGGTCTACGTGGAATCCACACACATACGCACCACACTGAGGGCATGTAACAGGGACCCGTTTCCAACTCATTAGCGCTACGTTGAGAACTGTAGGCTGAGATTATAGAAATTATCTCGTAGAATCACTTTAATAGTCAAGAAACTACTCAGAAATCATACCACAATTAAACTTGAAAAAGTTCCAGAAGAAACATTGTTTCTCTTTAACAGAGCAATATCCAAGACTGCGTAAAGAGGGAGAAAAATATCTTTCTTAAAGATCAGATTTTAGTAAATAGATATTATTGCACAAAATTGGGCTATAAGAATCTCAAAGACAGAATCAAACATTTCACTCTCTATAGTAGTGATTTTGGTGTCTAGTGTCAGAGGAACATATTTCATCCCCACATTAAGTAAACACAAATAAACTAATTCATATGTAATGTCCTCCAACTTTCCATCAAGAATAAAGACACACTGTGTACTGTGTACCAGTATAGTAACACTACTACTAGAATATATAGACTTGCAATGGAATTTGGCCTTGGAGGGCTACAGGTCCTAGGCCCCCCATTCCCCAGCATCTGATTTCATGTCTCTGCATTGTGTACTGGTTATGGCATGGTACCACTAGGTGAAAGGTCGAGAGGCACATAGAATATTGTACAATTCCAACAGTCCCCTCTTTGATTATTTTAAACAAAGTATAATAATCAAGAATTACCAAAATGAATAATAAAAACATGAAAAAATATAAAAGTAACAACAGGAAATATAAAAGAACCACTTTCCTCATCTTACTAGTGAGTGAGATCTGCTTGTCCTATTTCACACATACAATACGTTGAGTTGACACCATGAGCATGCATGATGTACAGGACTGAGTGAGCGCTGCAAAACATGTTTGTCTACTGATGCTGTATCTTGAACCGTCATCTGCGTTTAACTCACTCACCGCCAAAGAATTCCGGTACACTCACCACCTGGAGTGCCAAGTGTTTTATGTGGTATAGGGAAGCCAATAGGGAAAGCCCTTATTAATACATTGGAAACACAAAGTTGTAATAATGCCAATACATTAGTGACATATTTTTGAAAAGTGTTGAAAATACATGTCATGCATCATTATTACAAAATTAGTGCTACTGACAATTGTCGTTGCTAGGATTGCGTCTTTCTTGTGCCATTTCCCCAGCAACGTGTGTGTAAGACTAGAGTGGTAGGTTAGAACAGAGCCAAATGAGGTGTAATTAAGCCATTACAACAACAACAATCAAATGACCACACACACCTGACATCACTGTCCTGCCCTCCCATCAGGCAGAATATCTAGCATGTGTGTGTGAGTGTTGTACATAGTCAGAAGGTAGTCCTAGATGATGTACCAGGAAGAACGAAACCCAGATAACAATTCCCAAACCTATCACTAGGTAACATAGAGTAGGCCATTAGAACACAAATCCAATAAGTGTTGTTCAATATGCTTAAGCTGGGTAGTTGAGACCTAGTGACTTTGGAGTCTGCTATTGATGTCTGTCAACATGAAATCTGTCAAGAAATCTGCCTTATTTCACTCTATGGGAAATCCCATAGGAATGACTTTCGTCCAGTGGAGAGATAGAAATAGAAATTTAGTAAAGTGTCTTATTGGTCAATAATGGTCTGTAATGAGAGTTGGTGTCATTACAGATTCACACAAAACAAACTCAAGCAGTAGTCAGTCACCATTTCAAGTTATATTTAATAGTCTAAGACAGTTCAGATTAAAATACATGTTCATCTGGGTTTAAAGGTGAGAGCATAAAACCTCTTCTGATAGAGAGGGACTTCAGAAATGTAATTGGATATAGGGCCATCGCAGATTTTGTCCACAGCCACTCCCATGGCAGTCATAAAAAAACAATTCAAAAAAACATTGCTAATGCTTATATGTGAAACACCAAATTTCCTGATTCATGGCTCATTCTGAGAATTGGAATCATATACCAGCTATATACTAACTATGTATAACTTTGGTTTGTGGTCTCACTGAGGTCCAGCTCTCCACCCAGGGCACTGCAGAGGGACACAGCACGCCTCACCGCCCCCCTCTCACCTCTCACAGGGACCAGGTACAGGAGCTGCAGGAGGAGGGCTTTGCTGGAGCTGAGGGGAGACAGAGGAGGGAGCATACATTGTACAATGAGAAATCCTCCTCATCAGAGATCAGTGTGTCTGTCCTTACGCCAGACGGACTGTGTCTAAGTGGAATAGCTGGTCTCGTCTGGCCTCCTCCACCTCACAGTCTTAGTTAAAGCTAAAGCTAACAATGCTACCACCGTTGCTACTGACGGACTAACAGTCATGCCATTACACAGATGCATTTGTTTACTATGTGTCTACTGTAAAATGTAATTAAACGTGACATACCTACCACCGAGGCATTTCTCAGTACCTTTCGTTGCTAATGCTCATGGCTTAGTTATGCTAGCTCTCAGAAAACCAGCGGGTTCTCCTCAATGTAAACATCAACAGAAGTGTGTTGCTGTGTAGCGCTGGATCAACCATTCCATAGAATGCTGCTCATGTTCTATTTCTAGAGGTCACATGGTAACGCATTTTTGAAAAGTCTTTATGATGCATGTCATCTATGATTATTATGAATTATTTTCAAAACTGTGTGTTGCTATGCAACCTTTCAATATAGAACATTAGCAACATTCTATGGAATGTTCAATCCGCTCCAGATAACAACAAACTTGAGTTGATGTTTACATCGACACAAACCAGCTGATTTTCGGAGCAAAACGGGCTGAAAAATGCCTCAGTGTTTTTCAGGTTTTGACTGCGGCCTGCCGTTTTTACTTCCGTGTTTTCTTTTTTGCTGGGTCCGCGATCGTGAAGAGGGAAGCGACGGCAGCGACTTCGGAGAGGGTATGTGACGATAGTTGGACCATATCTGAACGATAGTTAGACAACCACTCGATACGTGTTGCTAAAACAACACGGCACAAGTCGAACATGCATGTTGGTGACGAGCAAGCGAGCTAGTTCAAGCTAAAGCTAACAATGCTACCACCGTTGCTACTGACGGACTAACAGTCATGCCATTACACAGATGCATTTGTTTACCACGTGTCTACTGTAAAATGTAATTAAACGTGACATACCTGCTTCGAAGTCGCTGTACTCTCAAAAAGAAAACAGGAACAACAACCTGTCGTAGAAATGGCAGTCCGCTATCCATGCACTCCCGCAGCCAAACCTGCGTTTCTCAGTACCTTTCGTTGCTAATGCTAGTGGCGTAGTAATGCTAGCGCTCAGAAGACTAGCTGGGTCTCGTCAATGTCAACATCATCAGAGGTGTGTTGCTGCGTAGCGCTGGATCAAACATAGAAGGCTGCTCATGTTCTATTTCTAGAGGTCACATGGTAACGCATTTTTGAAAAGTGTTGATGATACATGTCATGCATCATTATTACTCATTATTTTCAAAACGGTGTGTTGCTATGCAACCTTTCAATATAGAACATTAGCAACATTCTATGGAATGTTCAGTCCGCTCCAGATAACAACAGACTTCAGTTGATGTTCACATCGACACAAACCTGCTGATTTTCTGAGCAAAACGGACTGAAAAATGCCTCGGTGATATTCAGGATTGGCTGCGCGAGTGCGTGGACTGCGGTCTGCCGTCTCTACGACGGGTTGTTCGTGTTTTCTTTTTTGCAAGGTTCGCGATCGTGAAGAGGAAAGCGACAGCGACTTTGAAGAGGGTATGTGACATTTAATTACATTTTACAGGAGACACATATCTCACAAATTGTGTGTGCAATGATTATTTTGCCAGTTAGAAGCAATGATAGCATTGTTAGCTGCTAGGTGGCTAAGTAACCCGTTGACAGTGTCTAAGGGCGTTGCTAAGAGTTACCTTTAGCTTGAACTAGCTAGCTTGCTAGCCACCTCCATGCATTTTAGCTAAAGAGATGTGTGTATGTGTGTGTGTTGTGAGTAGCAGACAGACATCTCTGTGGTGAATACCGTCCTGCGTATGGGACCGGATGGGCAGCTGTCCTCCACTGCGTGGTCGGGGGCTGACTCTTTCTCCACACCCGCTCAGCAGCAGTACACTGATCCTGAGCCACAGGGTCAGAACTGCTATGAGGTCAAACTTAACACTTAAGCCTTTACCATATTATCAAGCCTTTACCATATTATCACTTAGTAACTCCACCGGTTTACATGCGTCATTCTCTCCCATAGCCTCTATTTGACCACCAAGAGGACTGAGGACATTGCCCTGAGGGTCACCACCCTACGCCAGGCCTTCACAGTGAGTCAACCACCCTTTCTCTGTGCTTTCTCTCTTCTGTCTTCTGTCAGATGGTGTCTCACTATTTTTTTCCCCCTTTACCAGACCCTGCGCAGTTCCACCCAGAGCAAGAACCAGCTGTACGTGGCTGGGAAGGTCCTGCTGGGAGCACTGGTTCAGGCCAATCACAAGGTAAGACATTGGCTTCCTCCAACAGAGTGAATTATCAAGAGAAAATGTAACAACCGTTTACTGACATTGTCTCTCTTGTTCTGTATAGGACGAGGCACAGTTCATCCGTGCCTATGATGACCTTGTTGGGTACCTGAGTGATCCCTCCAAACAGGGTGACATTGAGATGGAGCTGGCAGAACATCAGGTTAGTTCATTCACTTCAGTAGTCTCACATTGATTACCTGTGCCTGTATTGGGTCCTTCTTTTTAATATCATTGCTATTTTGTTGTAAATGTTTTTGTCTTTTGTTAGATTAGCCATGTCAACCTCATAGACATCCTCTATGAGCTGGTTCTGTTTGGGGTGATGGTGGGGAGGCCCCTGGTGGTGGTGAGTACTGTTCTTATACTGAAGACTGTTACAGGGTGACTTTGTTGACAAGTTCATATGACTCTCTGCTCTCTCCTCCTATGTTTGCTGTTAGCAACCTGGTGGTTTTGTGGAGCGTCTGTACTCTCTCCTACACTCCTGCCTGCCTGCCAGCAACATGAAACCAGAGGCTGAGAGATGCCTGCTGCACCTGAAGGTACAGACAAGTTCTGATGTTGTTACTGTTCCTTCTCTCTAGTATTTAGCATCCAATCTATTGTTCAGTTTAAATGAGTACTGTGAACTAGCAGTAACTCAGAGCCTTACCTCAGGGCGGGCTGATGATGCTTCTGGACGACATGTTTGGTCAGGAGGTTCCCTGGTACTTCAACACGGAGTCTCTGGTCGTTGGAGTCTCGAGCCTCCTGGAGCACCACCTTCAGCTTCTCATGGCGTCCTTCTGAGGGGGCACGCACACACACACACACACACACGCTATTAAGTAATCGGAATAAGTCATTTTAAATGATTGGAAGTAATTTTATTCTTACCACTAAAGTTGCACTCCCCCTCCCCCTCTCTTTCTCTTTTTTTCTGTCTTTCTTTTTTTAGGAATTCCACAGGGTCAAACTCCATCAGTAACCGCAAAGGATACTTCAGTGAAATCCAATAAGTATTCTAGTTAAAGTTTAAATAATAACCTCACATGCCTTCTTGTTATGTCCCCCCCTCTCTCCCTTTCCCCTCTCTCCCTTTCCCCTCTCTCTCTCTGATATGCAGGGCCACCGGAGTCTCATTGTCTTTACTTACAGACACTTATTACATATATTTGCAAATAAATGAGTGATGGAGTATCTCAAATTGATTTAATGTCTCTGTGTTTTCTTTTCTTTTGGTGACACTTAACACTAAGGTTTCCTTTTATAATGGGTTTATAATTCAGTTTGCACATTATAAGCATGTGTTGCATTTATAGCATTAGTAACAGTGCAGCCACATATTTTCAAATTATTTGAATTGTCACTATCTATGAATGAATCATTAAAGAGAAGCTACGGGATATGGCAATAACTATTTCTGTATTATTTAACCTCTTATTTTGTGTCTGAATTATCAATGCATAGTTTGTACAAATATAATCAATTGAATCACTGTTTTATCTCATTCAGCCACAGACTCCCTAGTTTATCATCGCCAACTTTAGAAGCAGCATTACTGTTAAGTGTGTCGATGTCATTGGTCTACGTGGAATCCACACACATACGCACCACACTGAGGGCATGTAACAGGGACCCGTTTCCAACTCATTAGCGCTACGTTGAGAACTGTAGGCTGAGATTATAGAAATTATCTCGTAGAATCACTTTAATAGTCAAGAAACTACTCAGAAATCATACCACAATTAAACTTGAAAAAGTTCCAGAAGAAACATTGTTTCTCTTTAACAGAGCAATATCCAAGACTGCGTAAAGAGGGAGAAAAATATCTTTCTTAAAGATCAGATTTTAGTAAATAGATATTATTGCACAAAATTGGGCTATAAGAATCTCAAAGACAGAATCAAACATTTCACTCTCTATAGTAGTGATTTTGGTGTCTAGTGTCAGAGGAACATATTTCATCCCCACATTAAGTAAACACAAATAAACTAATTCATATGTAATGTCCTCCAACTTTCCATCAAGAATAAAGACACACTGTGTACTGTGTACCAGTATAGTAACACTACTACTAGAATATATAGACTTGCAATGGAATTTGGCCTTGGAGGGCTACAGGTCCTAGGCCCCCCATTCCCCAGCATCTGATTTCATGTCTCTGCATTGTGTACTGGTTATGGCATGGTACCACTAGGTGAAAGGTCGAGAGGCACATAGAATATTGTACAATTCCAACAGTCCCCTCTTTGATTATTTTAAACAAAGTATAATAATCAAGAATTACCAAAATGAATAATAAAAACATGAAAAAATATAAAAGTAACAACAGGAAATATAAAAGAACCACTTTCCTCATCTTACTAGTGAGTGAGATCTGCTTGTCCTATTTCACACATACAATACGTTGAGTTGACACCATGAGCATGCATGATGTACAGGACTGAGTGAGCGCTGCAAAACATGTTTGTCTACTGATGCTGTATCTTGAACCGTCATCTGCGTTTAACTCACTCACCGCCAAAGAATTCCGGTACACTCACCACCTGGAGTGCCAAGTGTTTTATGTGGTATAGGGAAGCCAATAGGGAAAGCCCTTATTAATACATTGGAAACACAAAGTTGTAATAATGCCAATACATTAGTGACATATTTTTGAAAAGTGTTGAAAATACATGTCATGCATCATTATTACAAAATTAGTGCTACTGACAATTGTCGTTGCTAGGATTGCGTCTTTCTTGTGCCATTTCCCCAGCAACGTGTGTGTAAGACTAGAGTGGTAGGTTAGAACAGAGCCAAATGAGGTGTAATTAAGCCATTACAACAACAACAATCAAATGACCACACACACCTGACATCACTGTCCTGCCCTCCCATCAGGCAGAATATCTAGCATGTGTGTGTGAGTGTTGTACATAGTCAGAAGGTAGTCCTAGATGATGTACCAGGAAGAACGAAACCCAGATAACAATTCCCAAACCTATCACTAGGTAACATAGAGTAGGCCATTAGAACACAAATCCAATAAGTGTTGTTCAATATGCTTAAGCTGGGTAGTTGAGACCTAGTGACTTTGGAGTCTGCTATTGATGTCTGTCAACATGAAATCTGTCAAGAAATCTGCCTTATTTCACTCTATGGGAAATCCCATAGGAATGACTTTCGTCCAGTGGAGAGATAGAAATAGAAATTTAGTAAAGTGTCTTATTGGTCAATAATGGTCTGTAATGAGAGTTGGTGTCATTACAGATTCACACAAAACAAACTCAAGCAGTAGTCAGTCACCATTTCAAGTTATATTTAATAGTCTAAGACAGTTCAGATTAAAATACATGTTCATCTGGGTTTAAAGGTGAGAGCATAAAACCTCTTCTGATAGAGAGGGACTTCAGAAATGTAATTGGATATAGGGCCATCGCAGATTTTGTCCACAGCCACTCCCATGGCAGTCATAAAAAAACAATTCAAAAAAACATTGCTAATGCTTATATGTGAAACACCAAATTTCCTGATTCATGGCTCATTCTGAGAATTGGAATCATATACCAGCTATATACTAACTATGTATAACTTTGGTTTGTGGTCTCACTGAGGTCCAGCTCTCCACCCAGGGCACTGCAGAGGGACACAGCACGCCTCACCGCCCCCCTCTCACCTCTCACAGGGACCAGGTACAGGAGCTGCAGGAGGAGGGCTTTGCTGGAGCTGAGGGGAGACAGAGGAGGGAGCATACATTGTACAATGAGAAATCCTCCTCATCAGAGATCAGTGTGTCTGTCCTTACGCCAGACGGACTGTGTCTAAGTGGAATAGCTGGTCTCGTCTGGCCTCCTCCACCTCACAGTCTTAGTTAAAGCTAAAGCTAACAATGCTACCACCGTTGCTACTGACGGACTAACAGTCATGCCATTACACAGATGCATTTGTTTACTATGTGTCTACTGTAAAATGTAATTAAACGTGACATACCTACCACCGAGGCATTTCTCAGTACCTTTCGTTGCTAATGCTCATGGCTTAGTTATGCTAGCTCTCAGAAAACCAGCGGGTTCTCCTCAATGTAAACATCAACAGAAGTGTGTTGCTGTGTAGCGCTGGATCAACCATTCCATAGAATGCTGCTCATGTTCTATTTCTAGAGGTCACATGGTAACGCATTTTTGAAAAGTCTTTATGATGCATGTCATCTATGATTATTATGAATTATTTTCAAAACTGTGTGTTGCTATGCAACCTTTCAATATAGAACATTAGCAACATTCTATGGAATGTTCAATCCGCTCCAGATAACAACAAACTTGAGTTGATGTTTACATCGACACAAACCAGCTGATTTTCGGAGCAAAACGGGCTGAAAAATGCCTCAGTGTTTTTCAGGTTTTGACTGCGGCCTGCCGTTTTTACTTCCGTGTTTTCTTTTTTGCTGGGTCCGCGATCGTGAAGAGGGAAGCGACGGCAGCGACTTCGGAGAGGGTATGTGACGATAGTTGGACCATATCTGAACGATAGTTAGACAACCACTCGATACGTGTTGCTAAAACAACACGGCACAAGTCGAACATGCATGTTGGTGACGAGCAAGCGAGCTAGTTCAAGCTAAAGCTAACAATGCTACCACCGTTGCTACTGACGGACTAACAGTCATGCCATTACACAGATGCATTTGTTTACCACGTGTCTACTGTAAAATGTAATTAAACGTGACATACCTGCTTCGAAGTCGCTGTACTCTCAAAAAGAAAACAGGAACAACAACCTGTCGTAGAAATGGCAGTCCGCTATCCATGCACTCCCGCAGCCAAACCTGCGTTTCTCAGTACCTTTCGTTGCTAATGCTAGTGGCGTAGTAATGCTAGCGCTCAGAAGACTAGCTGGGTCTCGTCAATGTCAACATCATCAGAGGTGTGTTGCTGCGTAGCGCTGGATCAAACATAGAAGGCTGCTCATGTTCTATTTCTAGAGGTCACATGGTAACGCATTTTTGAAAAGTGTTGATGATACATGTCATGCATCATTATTACTCATTATTTTCAAAACGGTGTGTTGCTATGCAACCTTTCAATATAGAACATTAGCAACATTCTATGGAATGTTCAGTCCGCTCCAGATAACAACAGACTTCAGTTGATGTTCACATCGACACAAACCTGCTGATTTTCTGAGCAAAACGGACTGAAAAATGCCTCGGTGATATTCAGGATTGGCTGCGCGAGTGCGTGGACTGCGGTCTGCCGTCTCTACGACGGGTTGTTCGTGTTTTCTTTTTTGCAAGGTTCGCGATCGTGAAGAGGAAAGCGACAGCGACTTTGAAGAGGGTATGTGACATTTAATTACATTTTACAGGAGACACATATCTCACAAATTGTGTGTGCAATGATTATTTTGCCAGTTAGAAGCAATGATAGCATTGTTAGCTGCTAGGTGGCTAAGTAACCCGTTGACAGTGTCTAAGGGCGTTGCTAAGAGTTACCTTTAGCTTGAACTAGCTAGCTTGCTAGCCACCTCCATGCATTTTAGCTAAAGAGATGTGTGTATGTGTGTGTGTTGTGAGTAGCAGACAGACATCTCTGTGGTGAATACCGTCCTGCGTATGGGACCGGATGGGCAGCTGTCCTCCACTGCGTGGTCGGGGGCTGACTCTTTCTCCACACCCGCTCAGCAGCAGTACACTGATCCTGAGCCACAGGGCCAGAACTGCTATGAGGTCAAACTTAACACTTAAGCCTTTACCATATTATCAAGCCTTTACCATATTATCACTTAGTAACTCCACCGGTTTACATGCGTCATTCTCTCCCATAGCCTCTATTTGACCACCAAGAGGACTGAGGACATTGCCCTGAGGGTCACCACCCTACGCCAGGCCTTCACAGTGAGTCAACCACCCTTTCTCTGTGCTTTCTCTCTTCTGTCTTCTGTCAGATGGTGTCTCACTATTTTTTTCCCCCTTTACCAGACCCTGCGCAGTTCCACCCAGAGCAAGAACCAGCTGTACGTGGCTGGGAAGGTCCTGCTGGGAGCACTGGTTCAGGCCAATCACAAGGTAAGACATTGGCTTCCTCCAACAGAGTGAATTATCAAGAGAAAATGTAACAACCGTTTACTGACATTGTCTCTCTTGTTCTGTATAGGACGAGGCACAGTTCATCCGTGCCTATGATGACCTTGTTGGGTACCTGAGTGATCCCTCCAAACAGGGTGACATTGAGATGGAGCTGGCAGAACATCAGGTTAGTTCATTCACTTCAGTAGTCTCACATTGATTACCTGTGCCTGTATTGGGTCCTTCTTTTTAATATCATTGCTATTTTGTTGTAAATGTTTTTGTCTTTTGTTAGATTAGCCATGTCAACCTCATAGACATCCTCTATGAGCTGGTTCTGTTTGGGGTGATGGTGGGGAGGCCCCTGGTGGTGGTGAGTACTGTTCTTATACTGAAGACTGTTACAGGGTGACTTTGTTGACAAGTTCATATGACTCTCTGCTCTCTCCTCCTATGTTTGCTGTTAGCAACCTGGTGGTTTTGTGGAGCGTCTGTACTCTCTCCTACACTCCTGCCTGCCTGCCAGCAACATGAAACCAGAGGCTGAGAGATGCCTGCTGCACCTGAAGGTACAGACAAGTTCTGATGTTGTTACTGTTCCTTCTCTCTAGTATTTAGCATCCAATCTATTGTTCAGTTTAAATGAGTACTGTGAACTAGCAGTAACTCAGAGCCTTACCTCAGGGCGGGCTGATGATGCTTCTGGACGACATGTTTGGTCAGGAGGTTCCCTGGTACTTCAACACGGAGTCTCTGGTCGTTGGAGTCTCGAGCCTCCTGGAGCACCACCTTCAGCTTCTCATGGCGTCCTTCTGAGGGGGCACACACACACACACACTTGCTATTAAGTAATCGGAATAAGTCATTTTAAATGATTGGAAGTAATTTTATTCTTACCACTAAAGTTGCACTCCCCCTCCCCCTCTCTTTCTCTTTTTTTCTCTCTTTCGTTTTTAGGAATTCCACAGGGTCAGACTCCATCGGTAACCGCAAAGGATACTTCAGTGAAATCCAATAAGTATTCTAGTTAAAGTTTAAATAATAACCTCACATGCCTTCTTGTTATGTCCCCCCCTCTCTCCCTTTCCCCTCTCTCTCTCTGATATGCAGGGCCACCGGAGTCTCATTGTCTTTACTTACAGACACTTATTACATATATTTGCAAATAAATGAGTGATAGAGTATCTCAAATTGATTTAATGTCTCTGTGTTTTCTTTTCTTTTGGTGACACTTAACACTAAGGTTTCCTTTTATAATGGGTTTATAATTCAGTTTGCACATTATAAGCATGTGTTGCATTTATAGCATTAGTAACAGTGCAGCCACATATTTTCAAATTATTTGAATTGTCACTATCTATGAATGAATCATTAAAGAGAAGCTACGGGATATGGCAATAACTATTTCTGTATTATTTAACCTCTTATTTTGTGTCTGAATTATCAATGCATAGTTTGTACAAATATAATCAATTGAATCACTGTTTTATCTCATTCAGCCACAGACTCCCTAGTTTATCATCGCCAACTTTAGAAGCAGCATTACTGTTAAGTGTGTCGATGTCATTGGTCTACGTGGAATCCACACACATACGCACCACACTGAGGGCATGTAACAGGGACCCGTTTCCAACTCATTAGCGCTACGTTGAGAACTGTAGGCTGAGATTATAGAAATTATCTCGTAGAATCACTTTAATAGTCAAGAAACTACTCAGAAATCATACCACAATTAAACTTGAAAAAGTTCCAGAAGAAACATTGTTTCTCTTTAACAGAGCAATATCCAAGACTGCGTAAAGAGGGAGAAAAATATCTTTCTTAAAGATCAGATTTTAGTAAATAGATATTATTGCACAAAATTGGGCTATAAGAATCTCAAAGACAGAATCAAACATTTCACTCTCTATAGTAGTGATTTTGGTGTCTAGTGTCAGAGGAACATATTTCATCCCCACATTAAGTAAACACAAATAAACTAATTCATATGTAATGTCCTCCAACTTTCCATCAAGAATAAAGACACACTGTGTACTGTGTACCAGTATAGTAACACTACTACTAGAATATATAGACTTGCAATGGAATTTGGCCTTGGAGGGCTACAGGTCCTAGGCCCCCCATTCCCCAGCATCTGATTTCATGTCTCTGCATTGTGTACTGGTTATGGCATGGTACCACTAGGTGAAAGGTCGAGAGGCACATAGAATATTGTACAATTCCAACAGTCCCCTCTTTGATTATTTTAAACAAAGTATAATAATCAAGAATTACCAAAATGAATAATAAAAACATGAAAAAATATAAAAGTAACAACAGGAAATATAAAAGAACCACTTTCCTCATCTTACTAGTGAGTGAGATCTGCTTGTCCTATTTCACACATACAATACGTTGAGTTGACACCATGAGCATGCATGATGTACAGGACTGAGTGAGCGCTGCAAAACATGTTTGTCTACTGATGCTGTATCTTGAACCGTCATCTGCGTTTAACTCACTCACCGCCAAAGAATTCCGGTACACTCACCACCTGGAGTGCCAAGTGTTTTATGTGGTATAGGGAAGCCAATAGGGAAAGCCCTTATTAATACATTGGAAACACAAAGTTGTAATAATGCCAATACATTAGTGACATATTTTTGAAAAGTGTTGAAAATACATGTCATGCATCATTATTACAAAATTAGTGCTACTGACAATTGTCGTTGCTAGGATTGCGTCTTTCTTGTGCCATTTCCCCAGCAACGTGTGTGTAAGACTAGAGTGGTAGGTTAGAACAGAGCCAAATGAGGTGTAATTAAGCCATTACAACAACAACAATCAAATGACCACACACACCTGACATCACTGTCCTGCCCTCCCATCAGGCAGAATATCTAGCATGTGTGTGTTGTACATAGTCAGAAGGTAGTCCTAGATGATGTACCAGGAAGAACGAAACCCAGATAACAATTCCCAAACCTATCACTAGGTAACATAGAGTAGGCCATTAGAACACAAATCCAATAAGTGTTGTTCAATATGCTTAAGCTGGGTAGTTGAGACCTAGTGACTTTGGAGTCTGCTATTGATGTCTGTCAACATGAAATCTGTCAAGAAATCTGCCTTATTTCACTCTATGGGAAATCCCATAGGAATGACTTTCGTCCAGTGGAGAGATAGAAATAGAAATTTAGTAAAGTGTCTTATTGGTCAATAATGGTCTGTAATGAGAGTTGGTGTCATTACAGATTCACACAAAACAAACTCAAGCAGTAGTCAGTCACCATTTCAAGTTATATTTAATAGTCTAAGACAGTTCAGATTAAAATACATGTTCATCTGGGTTTAAAGGTGAGAGCATAAAACCTCTTCTGATAGAGAGGGACTTCAGAAATGTAATTGGATATAGGGCCATCGCAGATTTTGTCCACAGCCACTCCCATGGCAGTCATAAAAAAACAATTCAAAAAAACATTGCTAATGCTTATATGTGAAACACCAAATTTCCTGATTCATGGCTCATTCTGAGAATTGGAATCATATACCAGCTATATACTAACTATGTATAACTTTGGTTTGTGGTCTCACTGAGGTCCAGCTCTCCACCCAGGGCACTGCAGAGGGACACAGCACGCCTCACCGCCCCCCTCTCACCTCTCACAGGGACCAGGTACAGGAGCTGCAGGAGGAGGGCTTTGCTGGAGCTGAGGGGAGACAGAGGAGGGAGCATACATTGTACAATGAGAAATCCTCCTCATCAGAGATCAGTGTGTCTGTCCTTACGCCAGACGGACTGTGTCTAAGTGGAATAGCTGGTCTCGTCTGGCCTCCTCCACCTCACAGTCTTAGTTAAAGCTAAAGCTAACAATGCTACCACCGTTGCTACTGACGGACTAACAGTCATGCCATTACACAGATGCATTTGTTTACTATGTGTCTACTGTAAAATGTAATTAAACGTGACATACCTACCACCGAGGCATTTCTCAGTACCTTTCGTTGCTAATGCTCATGGCTTAGTTATGCTAGCTCTCAGAAAACCAGCGGGTTCTCCTCAATGTAAACATCAACAGAAGTGTGTTGCTGTGTAGCGCTGGATCAACCATTCCATAGAATGCTGCTCATGTTCTATTTCTAGAGGTCACATGGTAACGCATTTTTGAAAAGTCTTTATGATGCATGTCATCTATGATTATTATGAATTATTTTCAAAACTGTGTGTTGCTATGCAACCTTTCAATATAGAACATTAGCAACATTCTATGGAATGTTCAATCCGCTCCAGATAACAACAAACTTGAGTTGATGTTTACATCGACACAAACCAGCTGATTTTCGGAGCAAAACGGGCTGAAAAATGCCTCAGTGTTTTTCAGGTTTTGACTGCGGCCTGCCGTTTTTACTTCCGTGTTTTCTTTTTTGCTGGGTCCGCGATCGTGAAGAGGGAAGCGACGGCAGCGACTTCGGAGAGGGTATGTGACGATAGTTGGACCATATCTGAACGATAGTTAGACAACCACTCGATACGTGTTGCTAAAACAACACGGCACAAGTCGAACATGCATGTTGGTGACGAGCAAGCGAGCTAGTTCAAGCTAAGGCTAACAATGCTACCACCGTTGCTACTGACGGACTAACAGTCATGCCATTACACAGATGCATTTGTTTACCACGTGTCTACTGTAAAATGTAATTAAACGTGACATACCTGCTTCGAAGTCGCTGTACTCTCAAAAAGAAAACAGGAACAACAACCTGTCGTAGAAATGGCAGTCCGCTATCCATGCACTCCCGCAGCCAAACCTGCGTTTCTCAGTACCTTTCGTTGCTAATGCTAGTGGCGTAGTAATGCTAGCGCTCAGAAGACTAGCTGGGTCTCGTCAATGTCAACATCATCAGAGGTGTGTTGCTGCGTAGCGCTGGATCAAACATAGAAGGCTGCTCATGTTCTATTTCTAGAGGTCACATGGTAACGCATTTTTGAAAAGTGTTGATGATACATGTCATGCATCATTATTACTCATTATTTTCAAAACGGTGTGTTGCTATGCAACCTTTCAATATAGAACATTAGCAACATTCTATGGAATGTTCAGTCCGCTCCAGATAACAACAGACTTCAGTTGATGTTCACATCGACACAAACCTGCTGATTTTCTGAGCAAAACGGACTGAAAAATGCCTCGGTGATATTCAGGATTGGCTGCGCGAGTGCGTGGACTGCGGTCTGCCGTCTCTACGACGGGTTGTTCGTGTTTTCTTTTTTGCAAGGTTCGCGATCGTGAAGAGGAAAGCGACAGCGACTTTGAAGAGGGTATGTGACATTTAATTACATTTTACAGGAGACACATATCTCACAAATTGTGTGTGCAATGATTATTTTGCCAGTTAGAAGCAATGATAGCATTGTTAGCTGCTAGGTGGCTAAGTAACCCGTTGACAGTGTCTAAGGGCGTTGCTAAGAGTTACCTTTAGCTTGAACTAGCTAGCTTGCTAGCCACCTCCATGCATTTTAGCTAAAGAGATGTGTGTATGTGTGTGTGTTGTGAGTAGCAGACAGACATCTCTGTGGTGAATACCGTCCTGCGTATGGGACCGGATGGGCAGCTGTCCTCCACTGCGTGGTCGGGGGCTGACTCTTTCTCCACACCCGCTCAGCAGCAGTACACTGATCCTGAGCCACAGGGCCAGAACTGCTATGAGGTCAAACTTAACACTTAAGCCTTTACCATATTATCAAGCCTTTACCATATTATCACTTAGTAACTCCACCGGTTTACATGCGTCATTCTCTCCCATAGCCTCTATTTGACCACCAAGAGGACTGAGGACATTGCCCTGAGGGTCACCACCCTACGCCAGGCCTTCACAGTGAGTCAACCACCCTTTCTCTGTGCTTTCTCTCTTCTGTCTTCTGTCAGATGGTGTCTCACTATTTTTTTCCCCCTTTACCAGACCCTGCGCAGTTCCACCCAGAGCAAGAACCAGCTGTACGTGGCTGGGAAGGTCCTGCTGGGAGCACTGGTTCAGGCCAATCACAAGGTAAGACATTGGCTTCCTCCAACAGAGTGAATTATCAAGAGAAAATGTAACAACCGTTTACTGACATTGTCTCTCTTGTTCTGTATAGGACGAGGCACAGTTCATCCGTGCCTATGATGACCTTGTTGGGTACCTGAGTGATCCCTCCAAACAGGGTGACATTGAGATGGAGCTGGCAGAACATCAGGTTAGTTCATTCACTTCAGTAGTCTCACATTGATTACCTGTGCCTGTATTGGGTCCTTCTTTTTAATATCATTGCTATTTTGTTGTAAATGTTTTTGTCTTTTGTTAGATTAGCCATGTCAACCTCATAGACATCCTCTATGAGCTGGTTCTGTTTGGGGTGATGGTGGGGAGGCCCCTGGTGGTGGTGAGTACTGTTCTTATACTGAAGACTGTTACAGGGTGACTTTGTTGACAAGTTCATATGACTCTCTGCTCTCTCCTCCTATGTTTGCTGTTAGCAACCTGGTGGTTTTGTGGAGCGTCTGTACTCTCTCCTACACTCCTGCCTGCCTGCCAGCAACATGAAACCAGAGGCTGAGAGATGCCTGCTGCACCTGAAGGTACAGACAAGTTCTGATGTTGTTACTGTTCCTTCTCTCTAGTATTTAGCATCCAATCTATTGTTCAGTTTAAATGAGTACTGTGAACTAGCAGTAACTCAGAGCCTTACCTCAGGGCGGGCTGATGATGCTTCTGGACGACATGTTTGGTCAGGAGGTTCCCTGGTACTTCAACACGGAGTCTCTGGTCGTTGGAGTCTCGAGCCTCCTGGAGCACCACCTTCAGCTTCTCATGGCGTCCTTCTGAGGGGGCACACACACACACACACTTGCTATTAAGTAATCGGAATAAGTCATTTTAAATGATTGGAAGTAATTTTATTCTTACCACTAAAGTTGCACTCCCCCTCCCCCTCTCTTTCTCTTTTTTTCTCTCTTTCGTTTTTAGGAATTCCACAGGGTCAGACTCCATCGGTAACCGCAAAGGATACTTCAGTGAAATCCAATAAGTATTCTAGTTAAAGTTTAAATAATAACCTCACATGCCTTCTTGTTATGTCCCCCCCTCTCTCCCTTTCCCCTCTCTCTCTCTGATATGCAGGGCCACCGGAGTCTCATTGTCTTTACTTACAGACACTTATTACATATATTTGCAAATAAATGAGTGATAGAGTATCTCAAATTGATTTAATGTCTCTGTGTTTTCTTTTCTTTTGGTGACACTTAACACTAAGGTTTCCTTTTATAATGGGTTTATAATTCAGTTTGCACATTATAAGCATGTGTTGCATTTATAGCATTAGTAACAGTGCAGCCACATATTTTCAAATTATTTGAATTGTCACTATCTATGAATGAATCATTAAAGAGAAGCTACGGGATATGGCAATAACTATTTCTGTATTATTTAACCTCTTATTTTGTGTCTGAATTATCAATGCATAGTTTGTACAAATATAATCAATTGAATCACTGTTTTATCTCATTCAGCCACAGACTCCCTAGTTTATCATCGCCAACTTTAGAAGCAGCATTACTGTTAAGTGTGTCGATGTCATTGGTCTACGTGGAATCCACACACATACGCACCACACTGAGGGCATGTAACAGGGACCCGTTTCCAACTCATTAGCGCTACGTTGAGAACTGTAGGCTGAGATTATAGAAATTATCTCGTAGAATCACTTTAATAGTCAAGAAACTACTCAGAAATCATACCACAATTAAACTTGAAAAAGTTCCAGAAGAAACATTGTTTCTCTTTAACAGAGCAATATCCAAGACTGCGTAAAGAGGGAGAAAAATATCTTTCTTAAAGATCAGATTTTAGTAAATAGATATTATTGCACAAAATTGGGCTATAAGAATCTCAAAGACAGAATCAAACATTTCACTCTCTATAGTAGTGATTTTGGTGTCTAGTGTCAGAGGAACATATTTCATCCCCACATTAAGTAAACACAAATAAACTAATTCATATGTAATGTCCTCCAACTTTCCATCAAGAATAAAGACACACTGTGTACTGTGTACCAGTATAGTAACACTACTACTAGAATATATAGACTTGCAATGGAATTTGGCCTTGGAGGGCTACAGGTCCTAGGCCCCCCATTCCCCAGCATCTGATTTCATGTCTCTGCATTGTGTACTGGTTATGGCATGGTACCACTAGGTGAAAGGTCGAGAGGCACATAGAATATTGTACAATTCCAACAGTCCCCTCTTTGATTATTTTAAACAAAGTATAATAATCAAGAATTACCAAAATGAATAATAAAAACATGAAAAAATATAAAAGTAACAACAGGAAATATAAAAGAACCACTTTCCTCATCTTACTAGTGAGTGAGATCTGCTTGTCCTATTTCACACATACAATACGTTGAGTTGACACCATGAGCATGCATGATGTACAGGACTGAGTGAGCGCTGCAAAACATGTTTGTCTACTGATGCTGTATCTTGAACCGTCATCTGCGTTTAACTCACTCACCGCCAAAGAATTCCGGTACACTCACCACCTGGAGTGCCAAGTGTTTTATGTGGTATAGGGAAGCCAATAGGGAAAGCCCTTATTAATACATTGGAAACACAAAGTTGTAATAATGCCAATACATTAGTGACATATTTTTGAAAAGTGTTGAAAATACATGTCATGCATCATTATTACAAAATTAGTGCTACTGACAATTGTCGTTGCTAGGATTGCGTCTTTCTTGTGCCATTTCCCCAGCAACGTGTGTGTAAGACTAGAGTGGTAGGTTAGAACAGAGCCAAATGAGGTGTAATTAAGCCATTACAACAACAACAATCAAATGACCACACACACCTGACATCACTGTCCTGCCCTCCCATCAGGCAGAATATCTAGCATGTGTGTGTTGTACATAGTCAGAAGGTAGTCCTAGATGATGTACCAGGAAGAACGAAACCCAGATAACAATTCCCAAACCTATCACTAGGTAACATAGAGTAGGCCATTAGAACACAAATCCAATAAGTGTTGTTCAATATGCTTAAGCTGGGTAGTTGAGACCTAGTGACTTTGGAGTCTGCTATTGATGTCTGTCAACATGAAATCTGTCAAGAAATCTGCCTTATTTCACTCTATGGGAAATCCCATAGGAATGACTTTCGTCCAGTGGAGAGATAGAAATAGAAATTTAGTAAAGTGTCTTATTGGTCAATAATGGTCTGTAATGAGAGTTGGTGTCATTACAGATTCACACAAAACAAACTCAAGCAGTAGTCAGTCACCATTTCAAGTTATATTTAATAGTCTAAGACAGTTCAGATTAAAATACATGTTCATCTGGGTTTAAAGGTGAGAGCATAAAACCTCTTCTGATAGAGAGGGACTTCAGAAATGTAATTGGATATAGGGCCATCGCAGATTTTGTCCACAGCCACTCCCATGGCAGTCATAAAAAAACAATTCAAAAAAACATTGCTAATGCTTATATGTGAAACACCAAATTTCCTGATTCATGGCTCATTCTGAGAATTGGAATCATATACCAGCTATATACTAACTATGTATAACTTTGGTTTGTGGTCTCACTGAGGTCCAGCTCTCCACCCAGGGCACTGCAGAGGGACACAGCACGCCTCACCGCCCCCCTCTCACCTCTCACAGGGACCAGGTACAGGAGCTGCAGGAGGAGGGCTTTGCTGGAGCTGAGGGGAGACAGAGGAGGGAGCATACATTGTACAATGAGAAATCCTCCTCATCAGAGATCAGTGTGTCTGTCCTTACGCCAGACGGACTGTGTCTAAGTGGAATAGCTGGTCTCGTCTGGCCTCCTCCACCTCACAGTCTTAGTTAAAGCTAAAGCTAACAATGCTACCACCGTTGCTACTGACGGACTAACAGTCATGCCATTACACAGATGCATTTGTTTACTATGTGTCTACTGTAAAATGTAATTAAACGTGACATACCTACCACCGAGGCATTTCTCAGTACCTTTCGTTGCTAATGCTCATGGCTTAGTTATGCTAGCTCTCAGAAAACCAGCGGGTTCTCCTCAATGTAAACATCAACAGAAGTGTGTTGCTGTGTAGCGCTGGATCAACCATTCCATAGAATGCTGCTCATGTTCTATTTCTAGAGGTCACATGGTAACGCATTTTTGAAAAGTCTTTATGATGCATGTCATCTATGATTATTATGAATTATTTTCAAAACTGTGTGTTGCTATGCAACCTTTCAATATAGAACATTAGCAACATTCTATGGAATGTTCAATCCGCTCCAGATAACAACAAACTTGAGTTGATGTTTACATCGACACAAACCAGCTGATTTTCGGAGCAAAACGGGCTGAAAAATGCCTCAGTGTTTTTCAGGTTTTGACTGCGGCCTGCCGTTTTTACTTCCGTGTTTTCTTTTTTGCTGGGTCCGCGATCGTGAAGAGGGAAGCGACGGCAGCGACTTCGGAGAGGGTATGTGACGATAGTTGGACCATATCTGAACGATAGTTAGACAACCACTCGATACGTGTTGCTAAAACAACACGGCACAAGTCGAACATGCATGTTGGTGACGAGCAAGCGAGCTAGTTCAAGCTAAGGCTAACAATGCTACCACCGTTGCTACTGACGGACTAACAGTCATGCCATTACACAGATGCATTTGTTTACCACGTGTCTACTGTAAAATGTAATTAAACGTGACATACCTGCTTCGAAGTCGCTGTACTCTCAAAAAGAAAACAGGAACAACAACCTGTCGTAGAAATGGCAGTCCGCTATCCATGCACTCCCGCAGCCAAACCTGCGTTTCTCAGTACCTTTCGTTGCTAATGCTAGTGGCGTAGTAATGCTAGCGCTCAGAAGACTAGCTGGGTCTCGTCAATGTCAACATCATCAGAGGTGTGTTGCTGCGTAGCGCTGGATCAAACATAGAAGGCTGCTCATGTTCTATTTCTAGAGGTCACATGGTAACGCATTTTTGAAAAGTGTTGATGATACATGTCATGCATCATTATTACTCATTATTTTCAAAACGGTGTGTTGCTATGCAACCTTTCAATATAGAACATTAGCAACATTCTATGGAATGTTCAGTCCGCTCCAGATAACAACAGACTTCAGTTGATGTTCACATCGACACAAACCTGCTGATTTTCTGAGCAAAACGGACTGAAAAATGCCTCGGTGATATTCAGGATTGGCTGCGCGAGTGCGTGGACTGCGGTCTGCCGTCTCTACGACGGGTTGTTCGTGTTTTCTTTTTTGCAAGGTTCGCGATCGTGAAGAGGAAAGCGACAGCGACTTTGAAGAGGGTATGTGACATTTAATTACATTTTACAGGAGACACATATCTCACAAATTGTGTGTGCAATGATTATTTTGCCAGTTAGAAGCAATGATAGCATTGTTAGCTGCTAGGTGGCTAAGTAACCCGTTGACAGTGTCTAAGGGCGTTGCTAAGAGTTACCTTTAGCTTGAACTAGCTAGCTTGCTAGCCACCTCCATGCATTTTAGCTAAAGAGATGTGTGTATGTGTGTGTGTTGTGAGTAGCAGACAGACATCTCTGTGGTGAATACCGTCCTGCGTATGGGACCGGATGGGCAGCTGTCCTCCACTGCGTGGTCGGGGGCTGACTCTTTCTCCACACCCGCTCAGCAGCAGTACACTGATCCTGAGCCACAGGGCCAGAACTGCTATGAGGTCAAACTTAACACTTAAGCCTTTACCATATTATCAAGCCTTTACCATATTATCACTTAGTAACTCCACCGGTTTACATGCGTCATTCTCTCCCATAGCCTCTATTTGACCACCAAGAGGACTGAGGACATTGCCCTGAGGGTCACCACCCTACGCCAGGCCTTCACAGTGAGTCAACCACCCTTTCTCTGTGCTTTCTCTCTTCTGTCTTCTGTCAGATGGTGTCTCACTATTTTTTTCCCCCTTTACCAGACCCTGCGCAGTTCCACCCAGAGCAAGAACCAGCTGTACGTGGCTGGGAAGGTCCTGCTGGGAGCACTGGTTCAGGCCAATCACAAGGTAAGACATTGGCTTCCTCCAACAGAGTGAATTATCAAGAGAAAATGTAACAACCGTTTACTGACATTGTCTCTCTTGTTCTGTATAGGACGAGGCACAGTTCATCCGTGCCTATGATGACCTTGTTGGGTACCTGAGTGATCCCTCCAAACAGGGTGACATTGAGATGGAGCTGGCAGAACATCAGGTTAGTTCATTCACTTCAGTAGTCTCACATTGATTACCTGTGCCTGTATTGGGTCCTTCTTTTTAATATCATTGCTATTTTGTTGTAAATGTTTTTGTCTTTTGTTAGATTAGCCATGTCAACCTCATAGACATCCTCTATGAGCTGGTTCTGTTTGGGGTGATGGTGGGGAGGCCCCTGGTGGTGGTGAGTACTGTTCTTATACTGAAGACTGTTACAGGGTGACTTTGTTGACAAGTTCATATGACTCTCTGCTCTCTCCTCCTATGTTTGCTGTTAGCAACCTGGTGGTTTTGTGGAGCGTCTGTACTCTCTCCTACACTCCTGCCTGCCTGCCAGCAACATGAAACCAGAGGCTGAGAGATGCCTGCTGCACCTGAAGGTACAGACAAGTTCTGATGTTGTTACTGTTCCTTCTCTCTAGTATTTAGCATCCAATCTATTGTTCAGTTTAAATGAGTACTGTGAACTAGCAGTAACTCAGAGCCTTACCTCAGGGCGGGCTGATGATGCTTCTGGACGACATGTTTGGTCAGGAGGTTCCCTGGTACTTCAACACGGAGTCTCTGGTCGTTGGAGTCTCGAGCCTCCTGGAGCACCACCTTCAGCTTCTCATGGCGTCCTTCTGAGGGGGCACACACACACACACACTTGCTATTAAGTAATCGGAATAAGTCATTTTAAATGATTGGAAGTAATTTTATTCTTACCACTAAAGTTGCACTCCCCCTCCCCCTCTCTTTCTCTTTTTTTCTCTCTTTCGTTTTTAGGAATTCCACAGGGTCAGACTCCATCGGTAACCGCAAAGGATACTTCAGTGAAATCCAATAAGTATTCTAGTTAAAGTTTAAATAATAACCTCACATGCCTTCTTGTTATGTCCCCCCCTCTCTCCCTTTCCCCTCTCTCTCTCTGATATGCAGGGCCACCGGAGTCTCATTGTCTTTACTTACAGACACTTATTACATATATTTGCAAATAAATGAGTGATAGAGTATCTCAAATTGATTTAATGTCTCTGTGTTTTCTTTTCTTTTGGTGACACTTAACACTAAGGTTTCCTTTTATAATGGGTTTATAATTCAGTTTGCACATTATAAGCATGTGTTGCATTTATAGCATTAGTAACAGTGCAGCCACATATTTTCAAATTATTTGAATTGTCACTATCTATGAATGAATCATTAAAGAGAAGCTACGGGATATGGCAATAACTATTTCTGTATTATTTAACCTCTTATTTTGTGTCTGAATTATCAATGCATAGTTTGTACAAATATAATCAATTGAATCACTGTTTTATCTCATTCAGCCACAGACTCCCTAGTTTATCATCGCCAACTTTAGAAGCAGCATTACTGTTAAGTGTGTCGATGTCATTGGTCTACGTGGAATCCACACACATACGCACCACACTGAGGGCATGTAACAGGGACCCGTTTCCAACTCATTAGCGCTACGTTGAGAACTGTAGGCTGAGATTATAGAAATTATCTCGTAGAATCACTTTAATAGTCAAGAAACTACTCAGAAATCATACCACAATTAAACTTGAAAAAGTTCCAGAAGAAACATTGTTTCTCTTTAACAGAGCAATATCCAAGACTGCGTAAAGAGGGAGAAAAATATCTTTCTTAAAGATCAGATTTTAGTAAATAGATATTATTGCACAAAATTGGGCTATAAGAATCTCAAAGACAGAATCAAACATTTCACTCTCTATAGTAGTGATTTTGGTGTCTAGTGTCAGAGGAACATATTTCATCCCCACATTAAGTAAACACAAATAAACTAATTCATATGTAATGTCCTCCAACTTTCCATCAAGAATAAAGACACACTGTGTACTGTGTACCAGTATAGTAACACTACTACTAGAATATATAGACTTGCAATGGAATTTGGCCTTGGAGGGCTACAGGTCCTAGGCCCCCCATTCCCCAGCATCTGATTTCATGTCTCTGCATTGTGTACTGGTTATGGCATGGTACCACTAGGTGAAAGGTCGAGAGGCACATAGAATATTGTACAATTCCAACAGTCCCCTCTTTGATTATTTTAAACAAAGTATAATAATCAAGAATTACCAAAATGAATAATAAAAACATGAAAAAATATAAAAGTAACAACAGGAAATATAAAAGAACCACTTTCCTCATCTTACTAGTGAGTGAGATCTGCTTGTCCTATTTCACACATACAATACGTTGAGTTGACACCATGAGCATGCATGATGTACAGGACTGAGTGAGCGCTGCAAAACATGTTTGTCTACTGATGCTGTATCTTGAACCGTCATCTGCGTTTAACTCACTCACCGCCAAAGAATTCCGGTACACTCACCACCTGGAGTGCCAAGTGTTTTATGTGGTATAGGGAAGCCAATAGGGAAAGCCCTTATTAATACATTGGAAACACAAAGTTGTAATAATGCCAATACATTAGTGACATATTTTTGAAAAGTGTTGAAAATACATGTCATGCATCATTATTACAAAATTAGTGCTACTGACAATTGTCGTTGCTAGGATTGCGTCTTTCTTGTGCCATTTCCCCAGCAACGTGTGTGTAAGACTAGAGTGGTAGGTTAGAACAGAGCCAAATGAGGTGTAATTAAGCCATTACAACAACAACAATCAAATGACCACACACACCTGACATCACTGTCCTGCCCTCCCATCAGGCAGAATATCTAGCATGTGTGTGTGAGTGTTGTACATAGTCAGAAGGTAGTCCTAGATGATGTACCAGGAAGAACGAAACCCAGATAACAATTCCCAAACCTATCACTAGGTAACATAGAGTAGGCCATTAGAACACAAATCCAATAAGTGTTGTTCAATATGCTTAAGCTGGGTAGTTGAGACCTAGTGACTTTGGAGTCTGCTATTGATGTCTGTCAACATGAAATCTGTCAAGAAATCTGCCTTATTTCACTCTATGGGAAATCCCATAGGAATGACTTTCGTCCAGTGGAGAGATAGAAATAGAAATTTAGTAAAGTGTCTTATTGGTCAATAATGGTCTGTAATGAGAGTTGGTGTCATTACAGATTCACACAAAACAAACTCAAGCAGTAGTCAGTCACCATTTCAAGTTATATTTAATAGTCTAAGACAGTTCAGATTAAAATACATGTTCATCTGGGTTTAAAGGTGAGAGCATAAAACCTCTTCTGATAGAGAGGGACTTCAGAAATGTAATTGGATATAGGGCCATCGCAGATTTTGTCCACAGCCACTCCCATGGCAGTCATAAAAAAACAATTCAAAAAAACATTGCTAATGCTTATATGTGAAACACCAAATTTCCTGATTCATGGCTCATTCTGAGAATTGGAATCATATACCAGCTATATACTAACTATGTATAACTTTGGTTTGTGGTCTCACTGAGGTCCAGCTCTCCACCCAGGGCACTGCAGAGGGACACAGCACGCCTCACCGCCCCCCTCTCACCTCTCACAGGGACCAGGTACAGGAGCTGCAGGAGGAGGGCTTTGCTGGAGCTGAGGGGAGACAGAGGAGGGAGCATACATTGTACAATGAGAAATCCTCCTCATCAGAGATCAGTGTGTCTGTCCTTACGCCAGACGGACTGTGTCTAAGTGGAATAGCTGGTCTCGTCTGGCCTCCTCCACCTCACAGTCTTAGTTAAAGCTAAAGCTAACAATGCTACCACCGTTGCTACTGACGGACTAACAGTCATGCCATTACACAGATGCATTTGTTTACTATGTGTCTACTGTAAAATGTAATTAAACGTGACATACCTACCACCGAGGCATTTCTCAGTACCTTTCGTTGCTAATGCTCATGGCTTAGTTATGCTAGCTCTCAGAAAACCAGCGGGTTCTCCTCAATGTAAACATCAACAGAAGTGTGTTGCTGTGTAGCGCTGGATCAACCATTCCATAGAATGCTGCTCATGTTCTATTTCTAGAGGTCACATGGTAACGCATTTTTGAAAAGTCTTTATGATGCATGTCATCTATGATTATTATGAATTATTTTCAAAACTGTGTGTTGCTATGCAACCTTTCAATATAGAACATTAGCAACATTCTATGGAATGTTCAATCCGCTCCAGATAACAACAAACTTGAGTTGATGTTTACATCGACACAAACCAGCTGATTTTCGGAGCAAAACGGGCTGAAAAATGCCTCAGTGTTTTTCAGGTTTTGACTGCGGCCTGCCGTTTTTACTTCCGTGTTTTCTTTTTTGCTGGGTCCGCGATCGTGAAGAGGGAAGCGACGGCAGCGACTTCGGAGAGGGTATGTGACGATAGTTGGACCATATCTGAACGATAGTTAGACAACCACTCGATACGTGTTGCTAAAACAACACGGCACAAGTCGAACATGCATGTTGGTGACGAGCAAGCGAGCTAGTTCAAGCTAAGGCTAACAATGCTACCACCGTTGCTACTGACGGACTAACAGTCATGCCATTACACAGATGCATTTGTTTACCACGTGTCTACTGTAAAATGTAATTAAACGTGACATACCTGCTTCGAAGTCGCTGTACTCTCAAAAAGAAAACAGGAACAACAACCTGTCGTAGAAATGGCAGTCCGCTATCCATGCACTCCCGCAGCCAAACCTGCGTTTCTCAGTACCTTTCGTTGCTAATGCTAGTGGCGTAGTAATGCTAGCGCTCAGAAGACTAGCTGGGTCTCGTCAATGTCAACATCATCAGAGGTGTGTTGCTGCGTAGCGCTGGATCAAACATAGAAGGCTGCTCATGTTCTATTTCTAGAGGTCACATGGTAACGCATTTTTGAAAAGTGTTGATGATACATGTCATGCATCATTATTACTCATTATTTTCAAAACGGTGTGTTGCTATGCAACCTTTCAATATAGAACATTAGCAACATTCTATGGAATGTTCAGTCCGCTCCAGATAACAACAGACTTCAGTTGATGTTCACATCGACACAAACCTGCTGATTTTCTGAGCAAAACGGACTGAAAAATGCCTCGGTGATATTCAGGATTGGCTGCGCGAGTGCGTGGACTGCGGTCTGCCGTCTCTACGACGGGTTGTTCGTGTTTTCTTTTTTGCAAGGTTCGCGATCGTGAAGAGGAAAGCGACAGCGACTTTGAAGAGGGTATGTGACATTTAATTACATTTTACAGGAGACACATATCTCACAAATTGTGTGTGCAATGATTATTTTGCCAGTTAGAAGCAATGATAGCATTGTTAGCTGCTAGGTGGCTAAGTAACCCGTTGACAGTGTCTAAGGGCGTTGCTAAGAGTTACCTTTAGCTTGAACTAGCTAGCTTGCTAGCCACCTCCATGCATTTTAGCTAAAGAGATGTGTGTATGTGTGTGTGTTGTGAGTAGCAGACAGACATCTCTGTGGTGAATACCGTCCTGCGTATGGGACCGGATGGGCAGCTGTCCTCCACTGCGTGGTCGGGGGCTGACTCTTTCTCCACACCCGCTCAGCAGCAGTACACTGATCCTGAGCCACAGGGCCAGAACTGCTATGAGGTCAAACTTAACACTTAAGCCTTTACCATATTATCAAGCCTTTACCATATTATCACTTAGTAACTCCACCGGTTTACATGCGTCATTCTCTCCCATAGCCTCTATTTGACCATCAAGAGGACTGAGGACATTGCCCTGAGGGTCACCACCCTACGCCAGGCCTTCACAGTGAGTCAACCACCCTTTCTCTGTGCTTTCTCTCTTCTGTCTTCTGTCAGATGGTGTCTCACTATTTTTTTCCCCCTTTACCAGACCCTGCGCAGTTCCACCCAGAGCAAGAACCAGCTGTACGTGGCTGGGAAGGTCCTGCTGGGAGCACTGGTTCAGGCCAATCACAAGGTAAGACATTGGCTTCCTCCAACAGAGTGAATTATCAAGAGAAAATGTAACAACCGTTTACTGACATTGTCTCTCTTGTTCTGTATAGGACGAGGCACAGTTCATCCGTGCCTATGATGACCTTGTTGGGTACCTGAGTGATCCCTCCAAACAGGGTGACATTGAGATGGAGCTGGCAGAACATCAGGTTAGTTCATTCACTTCAGTAGTCTCACATTGATTACCTGTGCCTGTATTGGGTCCTTCTTTTTAATATCATTGCTATTTTGTTGTAAATGTTTTTGTCTTTTGTTAGATTAGCCATGTCAACCTCATAGACATCCTCTATGAGCTGGTTCTGTTTGGGGTGATGGTGGGGAGGCCCCTGGTGGTGGTGAGTACTGTTCTTATACTGAAGACTGTTACAGGGTGACTTTGTTGACAAGTTCATATGACTCTCTGCTCTCTCCTCCTATGTTTGCTGTTAGCAACCTGGTGGTTTTGTGGAGCGTCTGTACTCTCTCCTACACTCCTGCCTGCCTGCCAGCAACATGAAACCAGAGGCTGAGAGATGCCTGCTGCACCTGAAGGTACAGACAAGTTCTGATGTTGTTACTGTTCCTTCTCTCTAGTATTTAGCATCCAATCTATTGTTCAGTTTAAATGAGTACTGTGAACTAGCAGTAACTCAGAGCCTTACCTCAGGGCGGGCTGATGATGCTTCTGGACGACATGTTTGGTCAGGAGGTTCCCTGGTACTTCAACACGGAGTCTCTGGTCGTTGGAGTCTCGAGCCTCCTGGAGCACCACCTTCAGCTTCTCATGGCGTCCTTCTGAGGGGGCACACACACACACACACTTGCTATTAAGTAATCGGAATAAGTCATTTTAAATGATTGGAAGTAATTTTATTCTTACCACTAAAGTTGCACTCCCCCTCCCCCTCTCTTTCTCTTTTTTTCTCTCTTTCGTTTTTAGGAATTCCACAGGGTCAGACTCCATCGGTAACCGCAAAGGATACTTCAGTGAAATCCAATAAGTATTCTAGTTAAAGTTTAAATAATAACCTCACATGCCTTCTTGTTATGTCCCCCCCTCTCTCCCTTTCCCCTCTCTCTCTCTGATATGCAGGGCCACCGGAGTCTCATTGTCTTTACTTACAGACACTTATTACATATATTTGCAAATAAATGAGTGATAGAGTATCTCAAATTGATTTAATGTCTCTGTGTTTTCTTTTCTTTTGGTGACACTTAACACTAAGGTTTCCTTTTATAATGGGTTTATAATTCAGTTTGCACATTATAAGCATGTGTTGCATTTATAGCATTAGTAACAGTGCAGCCACATATTTTCAAATTATTTGAATTGTCACTATCTATGAATGAATCATTAAAGAGAAGCTACGGGATATGGCAATAACTATTTCTGTATTATTTAACCTCTTATTTTGTGTCTGAATTATCAATGCATAGTTTGTACAAATATAATCAATTGAATCACTGTTTTATCTCATTCAGCCACAGACTCCCTAGTTTATCATCGCCAACTTTAGAAGCAGCATTACTGTTAAGTGTGTCGATGTCATTGGTCTACGTGGAATCCACACACATACGCACCACACTGAGGGCATGTAACAGGGACCCGTTTCCAACTCATTAGCGCTACGTTGAGAACTGTAGGCTGAGATTATAGAAATTATCTCGTAGAATCACTTTAATAGTCAAGAAACTACTCAGAAATCATACCACAATTAAACTTGAAAAAGTTCCAGAAGAAACATTGTTTCTCTTTAACAGAGCAATATCCAAGACTGCGTAAAGAGGGAGAAAAATATCTTTCTTAAAGATCAGATTTTAGTAAATAGATATTATTGCACAAAATTGGGCTATAAGAATCTCAAAGACAGAATCAAACATTTCACTCTCTATAGTAGTGATTTTGGTGTCTAGTGTCAGAGGAACATATTTCATCCCCACATTAAGTAAACACAAATAAACTAATTCATATGTAATGTCCTCCAACTTTCCATCAAGAATAAAGACACACTGTGTACTGTGTACCAGTATAGTAACACTACTACTAGAATATATAGACTTGCAATGGAATTTGGCCTTGGAGGGCTACAGGTCCTAGGCCCCCCATTCCCCAGCATCTGATTTCATGTCTCTGCATTGTGTACTGGTTATGGCATGGTACCACTAGGTGAAAGGTCGAGAGGCACATAGAATATTGTACAATTCCAACAGTCCCCTCTTTGATTATTTTAAACAAAGTATAATAATCAAGAATTACCAAAATGAATAATAAAAACATGAAAAAATATAAAAGTAACAACAGGAAATATAAAAGAACCACTTTCCTCATCTTACTAGTGAGTGAGATCTGCTTGTCCTATTTCACACATACAATACGTTGAGTTGACACCATGAGCATGCATGATGTACAGGACTGAGTGAGCGCTGCAAAACATGTTTGTCTACTGATGCTGTATCTTGAACCGTCATCTGCGTTTAACTCACTCACCGCCAAAGAATTCCGGTACACTCACCACCTGGAGTGCCAAGTGTTTTATGTGGTATAGGGAAGCCAATAGGGAAAGCCCTTATTAATACATTGGAAACACAAAGTTGTAATAATGCCAATACATTAGTGACATATTTTTGAAAAGTGTTGAAAATACATGTCATGCATCATTATTACAAAATTAGTGCTACTGACAATTGTCGTTGCTAGGATTGCGTCTTTCTTGTGCCATTTCCCCAGCAACGTGTGTGTAAGACTAGAGTGGTAGGTTAGAACAGAGCCAAATGAGGTGTAATTAAGCCATTACAACAACAACAATCAAATGACCACACACACCTGACATCACTGTCCTGCCCTCCCATCAGGCAGAATATCTAGCATGTGTGTGTGAGTGTTGTACATAGTCAGAAGGTAGTCCTAGATGATGTACCAGGAAGAACGAAACCCAGATAACAATTCCCAAACCTATCACTAGGTAACATAGAGTAGGCCATTAGAACACAAATCCAATAAGTGTTGTTCAATATGCTTAAGCTGGGTAGTTGAGACCTAGTGACTTTGGAGTCTGCTATTGATGTCTGTCAACATGAAATCTGTCAAGAAATCTGCCTTATTTCACTCTATGGGAAATCCCATAGGAATGACTTTCGTCCAGTGGAGAGATAGAAATAGAAATTTAGTAAAGTGTCTTATTGGTCAATAATGGTCTGTAATGAGAGTTGGTGTCATTACAGATTCACACAAAACAAACTCAAGCAGTAGTCAGTCACCATTTCAAGTTATATTTAATAGTCTAAGACAGTTCAGATTAAAATACATGTTCATCTGGGTTTAAAGGTGAGAGCATAAAACCTCTTCTGATAGAGAGGGACTTCAGAAATGTAATTGGATATAGGGCCATCGCAGATTTTGTCCACAGCCACTCCCATGGCAGTCATAAAAAAACAATTCAAAAAAACATTGCTAATGCTTATATGTGAAACACCAAATTTCCTGATTCATGGCTCATTCTGAGAATTGGAATCATATACCAGCTATATACTAACTATGTATAACTTTGGTTTGTGGTCTCACTGAGGTCCAGCTCTCCACCCAGGGCACTGCAGAGGGACACAGCACGCCTCACCGCCCCCCTCTCACCTCTCACAGGGACCAGGTACAGGAGCTGCAGGAGGAGGGCTTTGCTGGAGCTGAGGGGAGACAGAGGAGGGAGCATACATTGTACAATGAGAAATCCTCCTCATCAGAGATCAGTGTGTCTGTCCTTACGCCAGACGGACTGTGTCTAAGTGGAATAGCTGGTCTCGTCTGGCCTCCTCCACCTCACAGTCTTAGTTAAAGCTAAAGCTAACAATGCTACCACCGTTGCTACTGACGGACTAACAGTCATGCCATTACACAGATGCATTTGTTTACTATGTGTCTACTGTAAAATGTAATTAAACGTGACATACCTACCACCGAGGCATTTCTCAGTACCTTTCGTTGCTAATGCTCATGGCTTAGTTATGCTAGCTCTCAGAAAACCAGCGGGTTCTCCTCAATGTAAACATCAACAGAAGTGTGTTGCTGTGTAGCGCTGGATCAACCATTCCATAGAATGCTGCTCATGTTCTATTTCTAGAGGTCACATGGTAACGCATTTTTGAAAAGTCTTTATGATGCATGTCATCTATGATTATTATGAATTATTTTCAAAACTGTGTGTTGCTATGCAACCTTTCAATATAGAACATTAGCAACATTCTATGGAATGTTCAATCCGCTCCAGATAACAACAAACTTGAGTTGATGTTTACATCGACACAAACCAGCTGATTTTCGGAGCAAAACGGGCTGAAAAATGCCTCAGTGTTTTTCAGGTTTTGACTGCGGCCTGCCGTTTTTACTTCCGTGTTTTCTTTTTTGCTGGGTCCGCGATCGTGAAGAGGGAAGCGACGGCAGCGACTTCGGAGAGGGTATGTGACGATAGTTGGACCATATCTGAACGATAGTTAGACAACCACTCGATACGTGTTGCTAAAACAACACGGCACAAGTCGAACATGCATGTTGGTGACGAGCAAGCGAGCTAGTTCAAGCTAAGGCTAACAATGCTACCACCGTTGCTACTGACGGACTAACAGTCATGCCATTACACAGATGCATTTGTTTACCACGTGTCTACTGTAAAATGTAATTAAACGTGACATACCTGCTTCGAAGTCGCTGTACTCTCAAAAAGAAAACAGGAACAACAACCTGTCGTAGAAATGGCAGTCCGCTATCCATGCACTCCCGCAGCCAAACCTGCGTTTCTCAGTACCTTTCGTTGCTAATGCTAGTGGCGTAGTAATGCTAGCGCTCAGAAGACTAGCTGGGTCTCGTCAATGTCAACATCATCAGAGGTGTGTTGCTGCGTAGCGCTGGATCAAACATAGAAGGCTGCTCATGTTCTATTTCTAGAGGTCACATGGTAACGCATTTTTGAAAAGTGTTGATGATACATGTCATGCATCATTATTACTCATTATTTTCAAAACGGTGTGTTGCTATGCAACCTTTCAATATAGAACATTAGCAACATTCTATGGAATGTTCAGTCCGCTCCAGATAACAACAGACTTCAGTTGATGTTCACATCGACACAAACCTGCTGATTTTCTGAGCAAAACGGACTGAAAAATGCCTCGGTGATATTCAGGATTGGCTGCGCGAGTGCGTGGACTGCGGTCTGCCGTCTCTACGACGGGTTGTTCGTGTTTTCTTTTTTGCAAGGTTCGCGATCGTGAAGAGGAAAGCGACAGCGACTTTGAAGAGGGTATGTGACATTTAATTACATTTTACAGGAGACACATATCTCACAAATTGTGTGTGCAATGATTATTTTGCCAGTTAGAAGCAATGATAGCATTGTTAGCTGCTAGGTGGCTAAGTAACCCGTTGACAGTGTCTAAGGGCGTTGCTAAGAGTTACCTTTAGCTTGAACTAGCTAGCTTGCTAGCCACCTCCATGCATTTTAGCTAAAGAGATGTGTGTATGTGTGTGTGTTGTGAGTAGCAGACAGACATCTCTGTGGTGAATACCGTCCTGCGTATGGGACCGGATGGGCAGCTGTCCTCCACTGCGTGGTCGGGGGCTGACTCTTTCTCCACACCCGCTCAGCAGCAGTACACTGATCCTGAGCCACAGGGTCAGAACTGCTATGAGGTCAAACTTAACACTTAAGCCTTTACCATATTATCAAGCCTTTACCATATTATCACTTAGTAACTCCACCGGTTTACATGCGTCATTCTCTCCCATAGCCTCTATTTGACCACCAAGAGGACTGAGGACATTGCCCTGAGGGTCACCACCCTACGCCAGGCCTTCACAGTGAGTCAACCACCCTTTCTCTGTGCTTTCTCTCTTCTGTCTTCTGTCAGATGGTGTCTCACTATTTTTTTCCCCCTTTACCAGACCCTGCGCAGTTCCACCCAGAGCAAGAACCAGCTGTACGTGGCTGGGAAGGTCCTGCTGGGAGCACTGGTTCAGGCCAATCACAAGGTAAGACATTGGCTTCCTCCAACAGAGTGAATTATCAAGAGAAAATGTAACAACCGTTTACTGACATTGTCTCTCTTGTTCTGTATAGGACGAGGCACAGTTCATCCGTGCCTATGATGACCTTGTTGGGTACCTGAGTGATCCCTCCAAACAGGGTGACATTGAGATGGAGCTGGCAGAACATCAGGTTAGTTCATTCACTTCAGTAGTCTCACATTGATTACCTGTGCCTGTATTGGGTCCTTCTTTTTAATATCATTGCTATTTTGTTGTAAATGTTTTTGTCTTTTGTTAGATTAGCCATGTCAACCTCATAGACATCCTCTATGAGCTGGTTCTGTTTGGGGTGATGGTGGGGAGGCCCCTGGTGGTGGTGAGTACTGTTCTTATACTGAAGACTGTTACAGGGTGACTTTGTTGACAAGTTCATATGACTCTCTGCTCTCTCCTCCTATGTTTGCTGTTAGCAACCTGGTGGTTTTGTGGAGCGTCTGTACTCTCTCCTACACTCCTGCCTGCCTGCCAGCAACATGAAACCAGAGGCTGAGAGATGCCTGCTGCACCTGAAGGTACAGACAAGTTCTGATGTTGTTACTGTTCCTTCTCTCTAGTATTTAGCATCCAATCTATTGTTCAGTTTAAATGAGTACTGTGAACTAGCAGTAACTCAGAGCCTTACCTCAGGGCGGGCTGATGATGCTTCTGGACGACATGTTTGGTCAGGAGGTTCCCTGGTACTTCAACACGGAGTCTCTGGTCGTTGGAGTCTCGAGCCTCCTGGAGCACCACCTTCAGCTTCTCATGGCGTCCTTCTGAGGGGGCACACACACACACACACTTGCTATTAAGTAATCGGAATAAGTCATTTTAAATGATTGGAAGTAATTTTATTCTTACCACTAAAGTTGCACTCCCCCTCCCCCTCTCTTTCTCTTTTTTTCTCTCTTTCGTTTTTAGGAATTCCACAGGGTCAGACTCCATCGGTAACCGCAAAGGATACTTCAGTGAAATCCAATAAGTATTCTAGTTAAAGTTTAAATAATAACCTCACATGCCTTCTTGTTATGTCCCCCCCTCTCTCCCTTTCCCCTCTCTCTCTCTGATATGCAGGGCCACCGGAGTCTCATTGTCTTTACTTACAGACACTTATTACATATATTTGCAAATAAATGAGTGATAGAGTATCTCAAATTGATTTAATGTCTCTGTGTTTTCTTTTCTTTTGGTGACACTTAACACTAAGGTTTCCTTTTATAATGGGTTTATAATTCAGTTTGCACATTATAAGCATGTGTTGCATTTATAGCATTAGTAACAGTGCAGCCACATATTTTCAAATTATTTGAATTGTCACTATCTATGAATGAATCATTAAAGAGAAGCTACGGGATATGGCAATAACTATTTCTGTATTATTTAACCTCTTATTTTGTGTCTGAATTATCAATGCATAGTTTGTACAAATATAATCAATTGAATCACTGTTTTATCTCATTCAGCCACAGACTCCCTAGTTTATCATCGCCAACTTTAGAAGCAGCATTACTGTTAAGTGTGTCGATGTCATTGGTCTACGTGGAATCCACACACATACGCACCACACTGAGGGCATGTAACAGGGACCCGTTTCCAACTCATTAGCGCTACGTTGAGAACTGTAGGCTGAGATTATAGAAATTATCTCGTAGAATCACTTTAATAGTCAAGAAACTACTCAGAAATCATACCACAATTAAACTTGAAAAAGTTCCAGAAGAAACATTGTTTCTCTTTAACAGAGCAATATCCAAGACTGCGTAAAGAGGGAGAAAAATATCTTTCTTAAAGATCAGATTTTAGTAAATAGATATTATTGCACAAAATTGGGCTATAAGAATCTCAAAGACAGAATCAAACATTTCACTCTCTATAGTAGTGATTTTGGTGTCTAGTGTCAGAGGAACATATTTCATCCCCACATTAAGTAAACACAAATAAACTAATTCATATGTAATGTCCTCCAACTTTCCATCAAGAATAAAGACACACTGTGTACTGTGTACCAGTATAGTAACACTACTACTAGAATATATAGACTTGCAATGGAATTTGGCCTTGGAGGGCTACAGGTCCTAGGCCCCCCATTCCCCAGCATCTGATTTCATGTCTCTGCATTGTGTACTGGTTATGGCATGGTACCACTAGGTGAAAGGTCGAGAGGCACATAGAATATTGTACAATTCCAACAGTCCCCTCTTTGATTATTTTAAACAAAGTATAATAATCAAGAATTACCAAAATGAATAATAAAAACATGAAAAAATATAAAAGTAACAACAGGAAATATAAAAGAACCACTTTCCTCATCTTACTAGTGAGTGAGATCTGCTTGTCCTATTTCACACATACAATACGTTGAGTTGACACCATGAGCATGCATGATGTACAGGACTGAGTGAGCGCTGCAAAACATGTTTGTCTACTGATGCTGTATCTTGAACCGTCATCTGCGTTTAACTCACTCACCGCCAAAGAATTCCGGTACACTCACCACCTGGAGTGCCAAGTGTTTTATGTGGTATAGGGAAGCCAATAGGGAAAGCCCTTATTAATACATTGGAAACACAAAGTTGTAATAATGCCAATACATTAGTGACATATTTTTGAAAAGTGTTGAAAATACATGTCATGCATCATTATTACAAAATTAGTGCTACTGACAATTGTCGTTGCTAGGATTGCGTCTTTCTTGTGCCATTTCCCCAGCAACGTGTGTGTAAGACTAGAGTGGTAGGTTAGAACAGAGCCAAATGAGGTGTAATTAAGCCATTACAACAACAACAATCAAATGACCACACACACCTGACATCACTGTCCTGCCCTCCCATCAGGCAGAATATCTAGCATGTGTGTGTGAGTGTTGTACATAGTCAGAAGGTAGTCCTAGATGATGTACCAGGAAGAACGAAACCCAGATAACAATTCCCAAACCTATCACTAGGTAACATAGAGTAGGCCATTAGAACACAAATCCAATAAGTGTTGTTCAATATGCTTAAGCTGGGTAGTTGAGACCTAGTGACTTTGGAGTCTGCTATTGATGTCTGTCAACATGAAATCTGTCAAGAAATCTGCCTTATTTCACTCTATGGGAAATCCCATAGGAATGACTTTCGTCCAGTGGAGAGATAGAAATAGAAATTTAGTAAAGTGTCTTATTGGTCAATAATGGTCTGTAATGAGAGTTGGTGTCATTACAGATTCACACAAAACAAACTCAAGCAGTAGTCAGTCACCATTTCAAGTTATATTTAATAGTCTAAGACAGTTCAGATTAAAATACATGTTCATCTGGGTTTAAAGGTGAGAGCATAAAACCTCTTCTGATAGAGAGGGACTTCAGAAATGTAATTGGATATAGGGCCATCGCAGATTTTGTCCACAGCCACTCCCATGGCAGTCATAAAAAAACAATTCAAAAAAACATTGCTAATGCTTATATGTGAAACACCAAATTTCCTGATTCATGGCTCATTCTGAGAATTGGAATCATATACCAGCTATATACTAACTATGTATAACTTTGGTTTGTGGTCTCACTGAGGTCCAGCTCTCCACCCAGGGCACTGCAGAGGGACACAGCACGCCTCACCGCCCCCCTCTCACCTCTCACAGGGACCAGGTACAGGAGCTGCAGGAGGAGGGCTTTGCTGGAGCTGAGGGGAGACAGAGGAGGGAGCATACATTGTACAATGAGAAATCCTCCTCATCAGAGATCAGTGTGTCTGTCCTTACGCCAGACGGACTGTGTCTAAGTGGAATAGCTGGTCTCGTCTGGCCTCCTCCACCTCACAGTCTTAGTTAAAGCTAAAGCTAACAATGCTACCACCGTTGCTACTGACGGACTAACAGTCATGCCATTACACAGATGCATTTGTTTACTATGTGTCTACTGTAAAATGTAATTAAACGTGACATACCTACCACCGAGGCATTTCTCAGTACCTTTCGTTGCTAATGCTCATGGCTTAGTTATGCTAGCTCTCAGAAAACCAGCGGGTTCTCCTCAATGTAAACATCAACAGAAGTGTGTTGCTGTGTAGCGCTGGATCAACCATTCCATAGAATGCTGCTCATGTTCTATTTCTAGAGGTCACATGGTAACGCATTTTTGAAAAGTCTTTATGATGCATGTCATCTATGATTATTATGAATTATTTTCAAAACTGTGTGTTGCTATGCAACCTTTCAATATAGAACATTAGCAACATTCTATGGAATGTTCAATCCGCTCCAGATAACAACAAACTTGAGTTGATGTTTACATCGACACAAACCAGCTGATTTTCGGAGCAAAACGGGCTGAAAAATGCCTCAGTGTTTTTCAGGTTTTGACTGCGGCCTGCCGTTTTTACTTCCGTGTTTTCTTTTTTGCTGGGTCCGCGATCGTGAAGAGGGAAGCGACGGCAGCGACTTCGGAGAGGGTATGTGACGATAGTTGGACCATATCTGAACGATAGTTAGACAACCACTCGATACGTGTTGCTAAAACAACACGGCACAAGTCGAACATGCATGTTGGTGACGAGCAAGCGAGCTAGTTCAAGCTAAGGCTAACAATGCTACCACCGTTGCTACTGACGGACTAACAGTCATGCCATTACACAGATGCATTTGTTTACCACGTGTCTACTGTAAAATGTAATTAAACGTGACATACCTGCTTCGAAGTCGCTGTACTCTCAAAAAGAAAACAGGAACAACAACCTGTCGTAGAAATGGCAGTCCGCTATCCATGCACTCCCGCAGCCAAACCTGCGTTTCTCAGTACCTTTCGTTGCTAATGCTAGTGGCGTAGTAATGCTAGCGCTCAGAAGACTAGCTGGGTCTCGTCAATGTCAACATCATCAGAGGTGTGTTGCTGCGTAGCGCTGGATCAAACATAGAAGGCTGCTCATGTTCTATTTCTAGAGGTCACATGGTAACGCATTTTTGAAAAGTGTTGATGATACATGTCATGCATCATTATTACTCATTATTTTCAAAACGGTGTGTTGCTATGCAACCTTTCAATATAGAACATTAGCAACATTCTATGGAATGTTCAGTCCGCTCCAGATAACAACAGACTTCAGTTGATGTTCACATCGACACAAACCTGCTGATTTTCTGAGCAAAACGGACTGAAAAATGCCTCGGTGATATTCAGGATTGGCTGCGCGAGTGCGTGGACTGCGGTCTGCCGTCTCTACGACGGGTTGTTCGTGTTTTCTTTTTTGCAAGGTTCGCGATCGTGAAGAGGAAAGCGACAGCGACTTTGAAGAGGGTATGTGACATTTAATTACATTTTACAGGAGACACATATCTCACAAATTGTGTGTGCAATGATTATTTTGCCAGTTAGAAGCAATGATAGCATTGTTAGCTGCTAGGTGGCTAAGTAACCCGTTGACAGTGTCTAAGGGCGTTGCTAAGAGTTACCTTTAGCTTGAACTAGCTAGCTTGCTAGCCACCTCCATGCATTTTAGCTAAAGAGATGTGTGTATGTGTGTGTGTTGTGAGTAGCAGACAGACATCTCTGTGGTGAATACCGTCCTGCGTATGGGACCGGATGGGCAGCTGTCCTCCACTGCGTGGTCGGGGGCTGACTCTTTCTCCACACCCGCTCAGCAGCAGTACACTGATCCTGAGCCACAGGGCCAGAACTGCTATGAGGTCAAACTTAACACTTAAGCCTTTACCATATTATCAAGCCTTTACCATATTATCACTTAGTAACTCCACCGGTTTACATGCGTCATTCTCTCCCATAGCCTCTATTTGACCACCAAGAGGACTGAGGACATTGCCCTGAGGGTCACCACCCTACGCCAGGCCTTCACAGTGAGTCAACCACCCTTTCTCTGTGCTTTCTCTCTTCTGTCTTCTGTCAGATGGTGTCTCACTATTTTTTTCCCCCTTTACCAGACCCTGCGCAGTTCCACCCAGAGCAAGAACCAGCTGTACGTGGCTGGGAAGGTCCTGCTGGGAGCACTGGTTCAGGCCAATCACAAGGTAAGACATTGGCTTCCTCCAACAGAGTGAATTATCAAGAGAAAATGTAACAACCGTTTACTGACATTGTCTCTCTTGTTCTGTATAGGACGAGGCACAGTTCATCCGTGCCTATGATGACCTTGTTGGGTACCTGAGTGATCCCTCCAAACAGGGTGACATTGAGATGGAGCTGGCAGAACATCAGGTTAGTTCATTCACTTCAGTAGTCTCACATTGATTACCTGTGCCTGTATTGGGTCCTTCTTTTTAATATCATTGCTATTTTGTTGTAAATGTTTTTGTCTTTTGTTAGATTAGCCATGTCAACCTCATAGACATCCTCTATGAGCTGGTTCTGTTTGGGGTGATGGTGGGGAGGCCCCTGGTGGTGGTGAGTACTGTTCTTATACTGAAGACTGTTACAGGGTGACTTTGTTGACAAGTTCATATGACTCTCTGCTCTCTCCTCCTATGTTTGCTGTTAGCAACCTGGTGGTTTTGTGGAGCGTCTGTACTCTCTCCTACACTCCTGCCTGCCTGCCAGCAACATGAAACCAGAGGCTGAGAGATGCCTGCTGCACCTGAAGGTACAGACAAGTTCTGATGTTGTTACTGTTCCTTCTCTCTAGTATTTAGCATCCAATCTATTGTTCAGTTTAAATGAGTACTGTGAACTAGCAGTAACTCAGAGCCTTACCTCAGGGCGGGCTGATGATGCTTCTGGACGACATGTTTGGTCAGGAGGTTCCCTGGTACTTCAACACGGAGTCTCTGGTCGTTGGAGTCTCGAGCCTCCTGGAGCACCACCTTCAGCTTCTCATGGCGTCCTTCTGAGGGGGCACACACACACACACACTTGCTATTAAGTAATCGGAATAAGTCATTTTAAATGATTGGAAGTAATTTTATTCTTACCACTAAAGTTGCACTCCCCCTCCCCCTCTCTTTCTCTTTTTTTCTCTCTTTCGTTTTTAGGAATTCCACAGGGTCAGACTCCATCGGTAACCGCAAAGGATACTTCAGTGAAATCCAATAAGTATTCTAGTTAAAGTTTAAATAATAACCTCACATGCCTTCTTGTTATGTCCCCCCCTCTCTCCCTTTCCCCTCTCTCTCTCTGATATGCAGGGCCACCGGAGTCTCATTGTCTTTACTTACAGACACTTATTACATATATTTGCAAATAAATGAGTGATAGAGTATCTCAAATTGATTTAATGTCTCTGTGTTTTCTTTTCTTTTGGTGACACTTAACACTAAGGTTTCCTTTTATAATGGGTTTATAATTCAGTTTGCACATTATAAGCATGTGTTGCATTTATAGCATTAGTAACAGTGCAGCCACATATTTTCAAATTATTTGAATTGTCACTATCTATGAATGAATCATTAAAGAGAAGCTACGGGATATGGCAATAACTATTTCTGTATTATTTAACCTCTTATTTTGTGTCTGAATTATCAATGCATAGTTTGTACAAATATAATCAATTGAATCACTGTTTTATCTCATTCAGCCACAGACTCCCTAGTTTATCATCGCCAACTTTAGAAGCAGCATTACTGTTAAGTGTGTCGATGTCATTGGTCTACGTGGAATCCACACACATACGCACCACACTGAGGGCATGTAACAGGGACCCGTTTCCAACTCATTAGCGCTACGTTGAGAACTGTAGGCTGAGATTATAGAAATTATCTCGTAGAATCACTTTAATAGTCAAGAAACTACTCAGAAATCATACCACAATTAAACTTGAAAAAGTTCCAGAAGAAACATTGTTTCTCTTTAACAGAGCAATATCCAAGACTGCGTAAAGAGGGAGAAAAATATCTTTCTTAAAGATCAGATTTTAGTAAATAGATATTATTGCACAAAATTGGGCTATAAGAATCTCAAAGACAGAATCAAACATTTCACTCTCTATAGTAGTGATTTTGGTGTCTAGTGTCAGAGGAACATATTTCATCCCCACATTAAGTAAACACAAATAAACTAATTCATATGTAATGTCCTCCAACTTTCCATCAAGAATAAAGACACACTGTGTACTGTGTACCAGTATAGTAACACTACTACTAGAATATATAGACTTGCAATGGAATTTGGCCTTGGAGGGCTACAGGTCCTAGGCCCCCCATTCCCCAGCATCTGATTTCATGTCTCTGCATTGTGTACTGGTTATGGCATGGTACCACTAGGTGAAAGGTCGAGAGGCACATAGAATATTGTACAATTCCAACAGTCCCCTCTTTGATTATTTTAAACAAAGTATAATAATCAAGAATTACCAAAATGAATAATAAAAACATGAAAAAATATAAAAGTAACAACAGGAAATATAAAAGAACCACTTTCCTCATCTTACTAGTGAGTGAGATCTGCTTGTCCTATTTCACACATACAATACGTTGAGTTGACACCATGAGCATGCATGATGTACAGGACTGAGTGAGCGCTGCAAAACATGTTTGTCTACTGATGCTGTATCTTGAACCGTCATCTGCGTTTAACTCACTCACCGCCAAAGAATTCCGGTACACTCACCACCTGGAGTGCCAAGTGTTTTATGTGGTATAGGGAAGCCAATAGGGAAAGCCCTTATTAATACATTGGAAACACAAAGTTGTAATAATGCCAATACATTAGTGACATATTTTTGAAAAGTGTTGAAAATACATGTCATGCATCATTATTACAAAATTAGTGCTACTGACAATTGTCGTTGCTAGGATTGCGTCTTTCTTGTGCCATTTCCCCAGCAACGTGTGTGTAAGACTAGAGTGGTAGGTTAGAACAGAGCCAAATGAGGTGTAATTAAGCCATTACAACAACAACAATCAAATGACCACACACACCTGACATCACTGTCCTGCCCTCCCATCAGGCAGAATATCTAGCATGTGTGTGTGAGTGTTGTACATAGTCAGAAGGTAGTCCTAGATGATGTACCAGGAAGAACGAAACCCAGATAACAATTCCCAAACCTATCACTAGGTAACATAGAGTAGGCCATTAGAACACAAATCCAATAAGTGTTGTTCAATATGCTTAAGCTGGGTAGTTGAGACCTAGTGACTTTGGAGTCTGCTATTGATGTCTGTCAACATGAAATCTGTCAAGAAATCTGCCTTATTTCACTCTATGGGAAATCCCATAGGAATGACTTTCGTCCAGTGGAGAGATAGAAATAGAAATTTAGTAAAGTGTCTTATTGGTCAATAATGGTCTGTAATGAGAGTTGGTGTCATTACAGATTCACACAAAACAAACTCAAGCAGTAGTCAGTCACCATTTCAAGTTATATTTAATAGTCTAAGACAGTTCAGATTAAAATACATGTTCATCTGGGTTTAAAGGTGAGAGCATAAAACCTCTTCTGATAGAGAGGGACTTCAGAAATGTAATTGGATATAGGGCCATCGCAGATTTTGTCCACAGCCACTCCCATGGCAGTCATAAAAAAACAATTCAAAAAAACATTGCTAATGCTTATATGTGAAACACCAAATTTCCTGATTCATGGCTCATTCTGAGAATTGGAATCATATACCAGCTATATACTAACTATGTATAACTTTGGTTTGTGGTCTCACTGAGGTCCAGCTCTCCACCCAGGGCACTGCAGAGGGACACAGCACGCCTCACCGCCCCCCTCTCACCTCTCACAGGGACCAGGTACAGGAGCTGCAGGAGGAGGGCTTTGCTGGAGCTGAGGGGAGACAGAGGAGGGAGCATACATTGTACAATGAGAAATCCTCCTCATCAGAGATCAGTGTGTCTGTCCTTACGCCAGACGGACTGTGTCTAAGTGGAATAGCTGGTCTCGTCTGGCCTCCTCCACCTCACAGTCTTAGTTAAAGCTAAAGCTAACAATGCTACCACCGTTGCTACTGACGGACTAACAGTCATGCCATTACACAGATGCATTTGTTTACTATGTGTCTACTGTAAAATGTAATTAAACGTGACATACCTACCACCGAGGCATTTCTCAGTACCTTTCGTTGCTAATGCTCATGGCTTAGTTATGCTAGCTCTCAGAAAACCAGCGGGTTCTCCTCAATGTAAACATCAACAGAAGTGTGTTGCTGTGTAGCGCTGGATCAACCATTCCATAGAATGCTGCTCATGTTCTATTTCTAGAGGTCACATGGTAACGCATTTTTGAAAAGTCTTTATGATGCATGTCATCTATGATTATTATGAATTATTTTCAAAACTGTGTGTTGCTATGCAACCTTTCAATATAGAACATTAGCAACATTCTATGGAATGTTCAATCCGCTCCAGATAACAACAAACTTGAGTTGATGTTTACATCGACACAAACCAGCTGATTTTCGGAGCAAAACGGGCTGAAAAATGCCTCAGTGTTTTTCAGGTTTTGACTGCGGCCTGCCGTTTTTACTTCCGTGTTTTCTTTTTTGCTGGGTCCGCGATCGTGAAGAGGGAAGCGACGGCAGCGACTTCGGAGAGGGTATGTGACGATAGTTGGACCATATCTGAACGATAGTTAGACAACCACTCGATACGTGTTGCTAAAACAACACGGCACAAGTCGAACATGCATGTTGGTGACGAGCAAGCGAGCTAGTTCAAGCTAAGGCTAACAATGCTACCACCGTTGCTACTGACGGACTAACAGTCATGCCATTACACAGATGCATTTGTTTACCACGTGTCTACTGTAAAATGTAATTAAACGTGACATACCTGCTTCGAAGTCGCTGTACTCTCAAAAAGAAAACAGGAACAACAACCTGTCGTAGAAATGGCAGTCCGCTATCCATGCACTCCCGCAGCCAAACCTGCGTTTCTCAGTACCTTTCGTTGCTAATGCTAGTGGCGTAGTAATGCTAGCGCTCAGAAGACTAGCTGGGTCTCGTCAATGTCAACATCATCAGAGGTGTGTTGCTGCGTAGCGCTGGATCAAACATAGAAGGCTGCTCATGTTCTATTTCTAGAGGTCACATGGTAACGCATTTTTGAAAAGTGTTGATGATACATGTCATGCATCATTATTACTCATTATTTTCAAAACGGTGTGTTGCTATGCAACCTTTCAATATAGAACATTAGCAACATTCTATGGAATGTTCAGTCCGCTCCAGATAACAACAGACTTCAGTTGATGTTCACATCGACACAAACCTGCTGATTTTCTGAGCAAAACGGACTGAAAAATGCCTCGGTGATATTCAGGATTGGCTGCGCGAGTGCGTGGACTGCGGTCTGCCGTCTCTACGACGGGTTGTTCGTGTTTTCTTTTTTGCAAGGTTCGCGATCGTGAAGAGGAAAGCGACAGCGACTTTGAAGAGGGTATGTGACATTTAATTACATTTTACAGGAGACACATATCTCACAAATTGTGTGTGCAATGATTATTTTGCCAGTTAGAAGCAATGATAGCATTGTTAGCTGCTAGGTGGCTAAGTAACCCGTTGACAGTGTCTAAGGGCGTTGCTAAGAGTTACCTTTAGCTTGAACTAGCTAGCTTGCTAGCCACCTCCATGCATTTTAGCTAAAGAGATGTGTGTATGTGTGTGTGTTGTGAGTAGCAGACAGACATCTCTGTGGTGAATACCGTCCTGCGTATGGGACCGGATGGGCAGCTGTCCTCCACTGCGTGGTCGGGGGCTGACTCTTTCTCCACACCCGCTCAGCAGCAGTACACTGATCCTGAGCCACAGGGCCAGAACTGCTATGAGGTCAAACTTAACACTTAAGCCTTTACCATATTATCAAGCCTTTACCATATTATCACTTAGTAACTCCACCGGTTTACATGCGTCATTCTCTCCCATAGCCTCTATTTGACCACCAAGAGGACTGAGGACATTGCCCTGAGGGTCACCACCCTACGCCAGGCCTTCACAGTGAGTCAACCACCCTTTCTCTGTGCTTTCTCTCTTCTGTCTTCTGTCAGATGGTGTCTCACTATTTTTTTCCCCCTTTACCAGACCCTGCGCAGTTCCACCCAGAGCAAGAACCAGCTGTACGTGGCTGGGAAGGTCCTGCTGGGAGCACTGGTTCAGGCCAATCACAAGGTAAGACATTGGCTTCCTCCAACAGAGTGAATTATCAAGAGAAAATGTAACAACCGTTTACTGACATTGTCTCTCTTGTTCTGTATAGGACGAGGCACAGTTCATCCGTGCCTATGATGACCTTGTTGGGTACCTGAGTGATCCCTCCAAACAGGGTGACATTGAGATGGAGCTGGCAGAACATCAGGTTAGTTCATTCACTTCAGTAGTCTCACATTGATTACCTGTGCCTGTATTGGGTCCTTCTTTTTAATATCATTGCTATTTTGTTGTAAATGTTTTTGTCTTTTGTTAGATTAGCCATGTCAACCTCATAGACATCCTCTATGAGCTGGTTCTGTTTGGGGTGATGGTGGGGAGGCCCCTGGTGGTGGTGAGTACTGTTCTTATACTGAAGACTGTTACAGGGTGACTTTGTTGACAAGTTCATATGACTCTCTGCTCTCTCCTCCTATGTTTGCTGTTAGCAACCTGGTGGTTTTGTGGAGCGTCTGTACTCTCTCCTACACTCCTGCCTGCCTGCCAGCAACATGAAACCAGAGGCTGAGAGATGCCTGCTGCACCTGAAGGTACAGACAAGTTCTGATGTTGTTACTGTTCCTTCTCTCTAGTATTTAGCATCCAATCTATTGTTCAGTTTAAATGAATACTGTGAACTAGCAGTAACTCAGAGCCTTACCTCAGGGCGGGCTGATGATGCTTCTGGACGACATGTTTGGTCAGGAGGTTCCCTGGTACTTCAACACGGAGTCTCTGGTCGTTGGAGTCTCGAGCCTCCTGGAGCACCACCTTCAGCTTCTCATGGCGTCCTTCTGAGGGGGCACACACACACACACACACTTGCTATTAAGTAATCGGAATAAGTCATTTTAAATGATTGGAAGTAATTTTATTCTTACCACTAAAGTTGCACTCCCCCTCCCCCTCTCTTTCTCTTTTTTTCTCTCTTTCGTTTTTAGGAATTCCACAGGGTCAGACTCCATCGGTAACCGCAAAGGATACTTCAGTGAAATCCAATAAGTATTCTAGTTAAAGTTTAAATAATAACCTCACATGCCTTCTTGTTATGTCCCCCCCTCTCTCCCTTTCCCCTCTCTCTCTCTGATATGCAGGGCCACCGGAGTCTCATTGTCTTTACTTACAGACACTTATTACATATATTTGCAAATAAATGAGTGATAGAGTATCTCAAATTGATTTAATGTCTCTGTGTTTTCTTTTCTTTTGGTGACACTTAACACTAAGGTTTCCTTTTATAATGGGTTTATAATTCAGTTTGCACATTATAAGCATGTGTTGCATTTATAGCATTAGTAACAGTGCAGCCACATATTTTCAAATTATTTGAATTGTCACTATCTATGAATGAATCATTAAAGAGAAGCTACGGGATATGGCAATAACTATTTCTGTATTATTTAACCTCTTATTTTGTGTCTGAATTATCAATGCATAGTTTGTACAAATATAATCAATTGAATCACTGTTTTATCTCATTCAGCCACAGACTCCCTAGTTTATCATCGCCAACTTTAGAAGCAGCATTACTGTTAAGTGTGTCGATGTCATTGGTCTACGTGGAATCCACACACATACGCACCACACTGAGGGCATGTAACAGGGACCCGTTTCCAACTCATTAGCGCTACGTTGAGAACTGTAGGCTGAGATTATAGAAATTATCTCTTAGAATCACTTTAATAGTCAAGAAACTACTCAGAAATCATACCACAATTAAACTTGAAAAAGTTCCAGAAGAAACATTGTTTCTCTTTAACAGAGCAATATCCAAGACTGCGTAAAGAGGGAGAAAAATATCTTTCTTAAAGATCAGATTTTAGTAAATAGATATTATTGCACAAAATTGGGCTATAAGAATCTCAAAGACAGAATCAAACATTTCACTCTCTATAGTAGTGATTTTGGTGTCTAGTGTCAGAGGAACATATTTCATCCCCACATTAAGTAAACACAAATAAACTAATTCATATGTAATGTCCTCCAACTTTCCATCAAGAATAAAGACACACTGTGTACTGTGTACCAGTATAGTAACACTACTACTAGAATATATAGACTTGCAATGGAATTTGGCCTTGGAGGGCTACAGGTCCTAGGCCCCCCATTCCCCAGCATCTGATTTCATGTCTCTGCATTGTGTACTGGTTATGGCATGGTACCACTAGGTGAAAGGTCGAGAGGCACATAGAATATTGTACAATTCCAACAGTCCCCTCTTTGATTATTTTAAACAAAGTATAATAATCAAGAATTACCAAAATGAATAATAAAAACATGAAAAAATATAAAAGTAACAACAGGAAATATAAAAGAACCACTTTCCTCATCTTACTAGTGAGTGAGATCTGCTTGTCCTATTTCACACATACAATACGTTGAGTTGACACCATGAGCATGCATGATGTACAGGACTGAGTGAGCGCTGCAAAACATGTTTGTCTACTGATGCTGTATCTTGAACCGTCATCTGCGTTTAACTCACTCACCGCCAAAGAATTCCGGTACACTCACCACCTGGAGTGCCAAGTGTTTTATGTGGTATAGGGAAGCCAATAGGGAAAGCCCTTATTAATACATTGGAAACACAAAGTTGTAATAATGCCAATACATTAGTGACATATTTTTGAAAAGTGTTGAAAATACATGTCATGCATCATTATTACAAAATTAGTGCTACTGACAATTGTCGTTGCTAGGATTGCGTCTTTCTTGTGCCATTTCCCCAGCAACGTGTGTGTAAGACTAGAGTGGTAGGTTAGAACAGAGCCAAATGAGGTGTAATTAAGCCATTACAACAACAACAATCAAATGACCACACACACCTGACATCACTGTCCTGCCCTCCCATCAGGCAGAATATCTAGCATGTGTGTGTGAGTGTTGTACATAGTCAGAAGGTAGTCCTAGATGATGTACCAGGAAGAACGAAACCCAGATAACAATTCCCAAACCTATCACTAGGTAACATAGAGTAGGCCATTAGAACACAAATCCAATAAGTGTTGTTCAATATGCTTAAGCTGGGTAGTTGAGACCTAGTGACTTTGGAGTCTGCTATTGATGTCTGTCAACATGAAATCTGTCAAGAAATCTGCCTTATTTCACTCTATGGGAAATCCCATAGGAATGACTTTCGTCCAGTGGAGAGATAGAAATAGAAATTTAGTAAAGTGTCTTATTGGTCAATAATGGTCTGTAATGAGAGTTGGTGTCATTACAGATTCACACAAAACAAACTCAAGCAGTAGTCAGTCACCATTTCAAGTTATATTTAATAGTCTAAGACAGTTCAGATTAAAATACATGTTCATCTGGGTTTAAAGGTGAGAGCATAAAACCTCTTCTGATAGAGAGGGACTTCAGAAATGTAATTGGATATAGGGCCATCGCAGATTTTGTCCACAGCCACTCCCATGGCAGTCATAAAAAAACAATTCAAAAAAACATTGCTAATGCTTATATGTGAAACACCAAATTTCCTGATTCATGGCTCATTCTGAGAATTGGAATCATATACCAGCTATATACTAACTATGTATAACTTTGGTTTGTGGTCTCACTGAGGTCCAGCTCTCCACCCAGGGCACTGCAGAGGGACACAGCACGCCTCACCGCCCCCCTCTCACCTCTCACAGGGACCAGGTACAGGAGCTGCAGGAGGAGGGCTTTGCTGGAGCTGAGGGGAGACAGAGGAGGGAGCATACATTGTACAATGAGAAATCCTCCTCATCAGAGATCAGTGTGTCTGTCCTTACGCCAGACGGACTGTGTCTAAGTGGAATAGCTGGTCTCGTCTGGCCTCCTCCACCTCACAGTCTTAGTTAAAGCTAAAGCTAACAATGCTACCACCGTTGCTACTGACGGACTAACAGTCATGCCATTACACAGATGCATTTGTTTACTATGTGTCTACTGTAAAATGTAATTAAACGTGACATACCTACCACCGAGGCATTTCTCAGTACCTTTCGTTGCTAATGCTCATGGCTTAGTTATGCTAGCTCTCAGAAAACCAGCGGGTTCTCCTCAATGTAAACATCAACAGAAGTGTGTTGCTGTGTAGCGCTGGATCAACCATTCCATAGAATGCTGCTCATGTTCTATTTCTAGAGGTCACATGGTAACGCATTTTTGAAAAGTCTTTATGATGCATGTCATCTATGATTATTATGAATTATTTTCAAAACTGTGTGTTGCTATGCAACCTTTCAATATAGAACATTAGCAACATTCTATGGAATGTTCAATCCGCTCCAGATAACAACAAACTTGAGTTGATGTTTACATCGACACAAACCAGCTGATTTTCGGAGCAAAACGGGCTGAAAAATGCCTCAGTGTTTTTCAGGTTTTGACTGCGGCCTGCCGTTTTTACTTCCGTGTTTTCTTTTTTGCTGGGTCCGCGATCGTGAAGAGGGAAGCGACGGCAGCGACTTCGGAGAGGGTATGTGACGATAGTTGGACCATATCTGAACGATAGTTAGACAACCACTCGATACGTGTTGCTAAAACAACACGGCACAAGTCGAACATGCATGTTGGTGACGAGCAAGCGAGCTAGTTCAAGCTAAGGCTAACAATGCTACCACCGTTGCTACTGACGGACTAACAGTCATGCCATTACACAGATGCATTTGTTTACCACGTGTCTACTGTAAAATGTAATTAAACGTGACATACCTGCTTCGAAGTCGCTGTACTCTCAAAAAGAAAACAGGAACAACAACCTGTCGTAGAAATGGCAGTCCGCTATCCATGCACTCCCGCAGCCAAACCTGCGTTTCTCAGTACCTTTCGTTGCTAATGCTAGTGGCGTAGTAATGCTAGCGCTCAGAAGACTAGCTGGGTCTCGTCAATGTCAACATCATCAGAGGTGTGTTGCTGCGTAGCGCTGGATCAAACATAGAAGGCTGCTCATGTTCTATTTCTAGAGGTCACATGGTAACGCATTTTTGAAAAGTGTTGATGATACATGTCATGCATCATTATTACTCATTATTTTCAAAACGGTGTGTTGCTATGCAACCTTTCAATATAGAACATTAGCAACATTCTATGGAATGTTCAGTCCGCTCCAGATAACAACAGACTTCAGTTGATGTTCACATCGACACAAACCTGCTGATTTTCTGAGCAAAACGGACTGAAAAATGCCTCGGTGATATTCAGGATTGGCTGCGCGAGTGCGTGGACTGCGGTCTGCCGTCTCTACGACGGGTTGTTCGTGTTTTCTTTTTTGCAAGGTTCGCGATCGTGAAGAGGAAAGCGACAGCGACTTTGAAGAGGGTATGTGACATTTAATTACATTTTACAGGAGACACATATCTCACAAATTGTGTGTGCAATGATTATTTTGCCAGTTAGAAGCAATGATAGCATTGTTAGCTGCTAGGTGGCTAAGTAACCCGTTGACAGTGTCTAAGGGCGTTGCTAAGAGTTACCTTTAGCTTGAACTAGCTAGCTTGCTAGCCACCTCCATGCATTTTAGCTAAAGAGATGTGTGTATGTGTGTGTGTTGTGAGTAGCAGACAGACATCTCTGTGGTGAATACCGTCCTGCGTATGGGACCGGATGGGCAGCTGTCCTCCACTGCGTGGTCGGGGGCTGACTCTTTCTCCACACCCGCTCAGCAGCAGTACACTGATCCTGAGCCACAGGGCCAGAACTGCTATGAGGTCAAACTTAACACTTAAGCCTTTACCATATTATCAAGCCTTTACCATATTATCACTTAGTAACTCCACCGGTTTACATGCGTCATTCTCTCCCATAGCCTCTATTTGACCACCAAGAGGACTGAGGACATTGCCCTGAGGGTCACCACCCTACGCCAGGCCTTCACAGTGAGTCAACCACCCTTTCTCTGTGCTTTCTCTCTTCTGTCTTCTGTCAGATGGTGTCTCACTATTTTTTTCCCCCTTTACCAGACCCTGCGCAGTTCCACCCAGAGCAAGAACCAGCTGTACGTGGCTGGGAAGGTCCTGCTGGGAGCACTGGTTCAGGCCAATCACAAGGTAAGACATTGGCTTCCTCCAACAGAGTGAATTATCAAGAGAAAATGTAACAACCGTTTACTGACATTGTCTCTCTTGTTCTGTATAGGACGAGGCACAGTTCATCCGTGCCTATGATGACCTTGTTGGGTACCTGAGTGATCCCTCCAAACAGGGTGACATTGAGATGGAGCTGGCAGAACATCAGGTTAGTTCATTCACTTCAGTAGTCTCACATTGATTACCTGTGCCTGTATTGGGTCCTTCTTTTTAATATCATTGCTATTTTGTTGTAAATGTTTTTGTCTTTTGTTAGATTAGCCATGTCAACCTCATAGACATCCTCTATGAGCTGGTTCTGTTTGGGGTGATGGTGGGGAGGCCCCTGGTGGTGGTGAGTACTGTTCTTATACTGAAGACTGTTACAGGGTGACTTTGTTGACAAGTTCATATGACTCTCTGCTCTCTCCTCCTATGTTTGCTGTTAGCAACCTGGTGGTTTTGTGGAGCGTCTGTACTCTCTCCTACACTCCTGCCTGCCTGCCAGCAACATGAAACCAGAGGCTGAGAGATGCCTGCTGCACCTGAAGGTACAGACAAGTTCTGATGTTGTTACTGTTCCTTCTCTCTAGTATTTAGCATCCAATCTATTGTTCAGTTTAAATGAGTACTGTGAACTAGCAGTAACTCAGAGCCTTACCTCAGGGCGGGCTGATGATGCTTCTGGACGACATGTTTGGTCAGGAGGTTCCCTGGTACTTCAACACGGAGTCTCTGGTCGTTGGAGTCTCGAGCCTCCTGGAGCACCACCTTCAGCTTCTCATGGCGTCCTTCTGAGGGGGCACACACACACACACACTTGCTATTAAGTAATCGGAATAAGTCATTTTAAATGATTGGAAGTAATTTTATTCTTACCACTAAAGTTGCACTCCCCCTCCCCCTCTCTTTCTCTTTTTTTCTCTCTTTCGTTTTTAGGAATTCCACAGGGTCAGACTCCATCGGTAACCGCAAAGGATACTTCAGTGAAATCCAATAAGTATTCTAGTTAAAGTTTAAATAATAACCTCACATGCCTTCTTGTTATGTCCCCCCCTCTCTCCCTTTCCCCTCTCTCTCTCTGATATGCAGGGCCACCGGAGTCTCATTGTCTTTACTTACAGACACTTATTACATATATTTGCAAATAAATGAGTGATAGAGTATCTCAAATTGATTTAATGTCTCTGTGTTTTCTTTTCTTTTGGTGACACTTAACACTAAGGTTTCCTTTTATAATGGGTTTATAATTCAGTTTGCACATTATAAGCATGTGTTGCATTTATAGCATTAGTAACAGTGCAGCCACATATTTTCAAATTATTTGAATTGTCACTATCTATGAATGAATCATTAAAGAGAAGCTACGGGATATGGCAATAACTATTTCTGTATTATTTAACCTCTTATTTTGTGTCTGAATTATCAATGCATAGTTTGTACAAATATAATCAATTGAATCACTGTTTTATCTCATTCAGCCACAGACTCCCTAGTTTATCATCGCCAACTTTAGAAGCAGCATTACTGTTAAGTGTGTCGATGTCATTGGTCTACGTGGAATCCACACACATACGCACCACACTGAGGGCATGTAACAGGGACCCGTTTCCAACTCATTAGCGCTACGTTGAGAACTGTAGGCTGAGATTATAGAAATTATCTCGTAGAATCACTTTAATAGTCAAGAAACTACTCAGAAATCATACCACAATTAAACTTGAAAAAGTTCCAGAAGAAACATTGTTTCTCTTTAACAGAGCAATATCCAAGACTGCGTAAAGAGGGAGAAAAATATCTTTCTTAAAGATCAGATTTTAGTAAATAGATATTATTGCACAAAATTGGGCTATAAGAATCTCAAAGACAGAATCAAACATTTCACTCTCTATAGTAGTGATTTTGGTGTCTAGTGTCAGAGGAACATATTTCATCCCCACATTAAGTAAACACAAATAAACTAATTCATATGTAATGTCCTCCAACTTTCCATCAAGAATAAAGACACACTGTGTACTGTGTACCAGTATAGTAACACTACTACTAGAATATATAGACTTGCAATGGAATTTGGCCTTGGAGGGCTACAGGTCCTAGGCCCCCCATTCCCCAGCATCTGATTTCATGTCTCTGCATTGTGTACTGGTTATGGCATGGTACCACTAGGTGAAAGGTCGAGAGGCACATAGAATATTGTACAATTCCAACAGTCCCCTCTTTGATTATTTTAAACAAAGTATAATAATCAAGAATTACCAAAATGAATAATAAAAACATGAAAAAATATAAAAGTAACAACAGGAAATATAAAAGAACCACTTTCCTCATCTTACTAGTGAGTGAGATCTGCTTGTCCTATTTCACACATACAATACGTTGAGTTGACACCATGAGCATGCATGATGTACAGGACTGAGTGAGCGCTGCAAAACATGTTTGTCTACTGATGCTGTATCTTGAACCGTCATCTGCGTTTAACTCACTCACCGCCAAAGAATTCCGGTACACTCACCACCTGGAGTGCCAAGTGTTTTATGTGGTATAGGGAAGCCAATAGGGAAAGCCCTTATTAATACATTGGAAACACAAAGTTGTAATAATGCCAATACATTAGTGACATATTTTTGAAAAGTGTTGAAAATACATGTCATGCATCATTATTACAAAATTAGTGCTACTGACAATTGTCGTTGCTAGGATTGCGTCTTTCTTGTGCCATTTCCCCAGCAACGTGTGTGTAAGACTAGAGTGGTAGGTTAGAACAGAGCCAAATGAGGTGTAATTAAGCCATTACAACAACAACAATCAAATGACCACACACACCTGACATCACTGTCCTGCCCTCCCATCAGGCAGAATATCTAGCATGTGTGTGTTGTACATAGTCAGAAGGTAGTCCTAGATGATGTACCAGGAAGAACGAAACCCAGATAACAATTCCCAAACCTATCACTAGGTAACATAGAGTAGGCCATTAGAACACAAATCCAATAAGTGTTGTTCAATATGCTTAAGCTGGGTAGTTGAGACCTAGTGACTTTGGAGTCTGCTATTGATGTCTGTCAACATGAAATCTGTCAAGAAATCTGCCTTATTTCACTCTATGGGAAATCCCATAGGAATGACTTTCGTCCAGTGGAGAGATAGAAATAGAAATTTAGTAAAGTGTCTTATTGGTCAATAATGGTCTGTAATGAGAGTTGGTGTCATTACAGATTCACACAAAACAAACTCAAGCAGTAGTCAGTCACCATTTCAAGTTATATTTAATAGTCTAAGACAGTTCAGATTAAAATACATGTTCATCTGGGTTTAAAGGTGAGAGCATAAAACCTCTTCTGATAGAGAGGGACTTCAGAAATGTAATTGGATATAGGGCCATCGCAGATTTTGTCCACAGCCACTCCCATGGCAGTCATAAAAAAACAATTCAAAAAAACATTGCTAATGCTTATATGTGAAACACCAAATTTCCTGATTCATGGCTCATTCTGAGAATTGGAATCATATACCAGCTATATACTAACTATGTATAACTTTGGTTTGTGGTCTCACTGAGGTCCAGCTCTCCACCCAGGGCACTGCAGAGGGACACAGCACGCCTCACCGCCCCCCTCTCACCTCTCACAGGGACCAGGTACAGGAGCTGCAGGAGGAGGGCTTTGCTGGAGCTGAGGGGAGACAGAGGAGGGAGCATACATCTGTGAGAAATCCTCCTCATCAGAGATCAGTGTGTCTGTCCTTACGCCAGACGGACTGTGTCTAAGTGGAATAGCTGGTCTCGTCTGGCCTCCTCCACCTCACAGTCTTAGTTAAAGCTAAAGCTAACAATGCTACCACCGTTGCTACTGACGGACTAACAGTCATGCCATTACACAGATGCATTTGTTTACTATGTGTCTACTGTAAAATGTAATTAAACGTGACATACCTACCACCGAGGCATTTCTCAGTACCTTTCGTTGCTAATGCTCATGGCTTAGTTATGCTAGCTCTCAGAAAACCAGCGGGTTCTCCTCAATGTAAACATCAACAGAAGTGTGTTGCTGTGTAGCGCTGGATCAACCATTCCATAGAATGCTGCTCATGTTCTATTTCTAGAGGTCACATGGTAACGCATTTTTGAAAAGTCTTTATGATGCATGTCATCTATGATTATTATGAATTATTTTCAAAACTGTGTGTTGCTATGCAACCTTTCAATATAGAACATTAGCAACATTCTATGGAATGTTCAATCCGCTCCAGATAACAACAAACTTGAGTTGATGTTTACATCGACACAAACCAGCTGATTTTCGGAGCAAAACGGGCTGAAAAATGCCTCAGTGTTTTTCAGGTTTTGACTGCGGCCTGCCGTTTTTACTTCCGTGTTTTCTTTTTTGCTGGGTCCGCGATCGTGAAGAGGGAAGCGACGGCAGCGACTTCGGAGAGGGTATGTGACGATAGTTGGACCATATCTGAACGATAGTTAGACAACCACTCGATACGTGTTGCTAAAACAACACGGCACAAGTCGAACATGCATGTTGGTGACGAGCAAGCGAGCTAGTTCAAGCTAAAGCTAACAATGCTACCACCGTTGCTACTGACGGACTAACAGTCATGCCATTACACAGATGCATTTGTTTACCACGTGTCTACTGTAAAATGTAATTAAACGTGACATACCTGCTTCGAAGTCGCTGTACTCTCAAAAAGAAAACAGGAACAACAACCTGTCGTAGAAATGGCAGTCCGCTATCCATGCACTCCCGCAGCCAAACCTGCGTTTCTCAGTACCTTTCGTTGCTAATGCTAGTGGCGTAGTAATGCTAGCGCTCAGAAGACTAGCTGGGTCTCGTCAATGTCAACATCATCAGAGGTGTGTTGCTGCGTAGCGCTGGATCAAACATAGAAGGCTGCTCATGTTCTATTTCTAGAGGTCACATGGTAACGCATTTTTGAAAAGTGTTGATGATACATGTCATGCATCATTATTACTCATTATTTTCAAAACGGTGTGTTGCTATGCAACCTTTCAATATAGAACATTAGCAACATTCTATGGAATGTTCAGTCCGCTCCAGATAACAACAGACTTCAGTTGATGTTCACATCGACACAAACCTGCTGATTTTCTGAGCAAAACGGACTGAAAAATGCCTCGGTGATATTCAGGATTGGCTGCGCGAGTGCGTGGACTGCGGTCTGCCGTCTCTACGACGGGTTGTTCGTGTTTTCTTTTTTGCAAGGTTCGCGATCGTGAAGAGGAAAGCGACAGCGACTTTGAAGAGGGTATGTGACATTTAATTACATTTTACAGGAGACACATATCTCACAAATTGTGTGTGCAATGATTATTTTGCCAGTTAGAAGCAATGATAGCATTGTTAGCTGCTAGGTGGCTAAGTAACCCGTTGACAGTGTCTAAGGGCGTTGCTAAGAGTTACCTTTAGCTTGAACTAGCTAGCTTGCTAGCCACCTCCATGCATTTTAGCTAAAGAGATGTGTGTATGTGTGTGTGTTGTGAGTAGCAGACAGACATCTCTGTGGTGAATACCGTCCTGCGTATGGGACCGGATGGGCAGCTGTCCTCCACTGCGTGGTCGGGGGCTGACTCTTTCTCCACACCCGCTCAGCAGCAGTACACTGATCCTGAGCCACAGGGCCAGAACTGCTATGAGGTCAAACTTAACACTTAAGCCTTTACCATATTATCAAGCCTTTACCATATTATCACTTAGTAACTCCACCGGTTTACATGCGTCATTCTCTCCCATAGCCTCTATTTGACCACCAAGAGGACTGAGGACATTGCCCTGAGGGTCACCACCCTACGCCAGGCCTTCACAGTGAGTCAACCACCCTTTCTCTGTACTTTCTCTCTTCTGTCTTCTGTCAGATGGTGTCTCACTATTTTTTTCCCCCTTTACCAGACCCTGCGCAGTTCCACCCAGAGCAAGAACCAGCTGTACGTGGCTGGGAAGGTCCTGCTGGGAGCACTGGTTCAGGCCAATCACAAGGTAAGACATTGGCTTCCTCCAACAGAGTGAATTATCAAGAGAAAATGTAACAACCGTTTACTGACATTGTCTCTCTTGTTCTGTATAGGACGAGGCACAGTTCATCCGTGCCTATGATGACCTTGTTGGGTACCTGAGTGATCCCTCCAAACAGGGTGACATTGAGATGGAGCTGGCAGAACATCAGGTTAGTTCATTCACTTCAGTAGTCTCACATTGATTACCTGTGCCTGTATTGGGTCCTTCTTTTTAATATCATTGCTATTTTGTTGTAAATGTTTTTGTCTTTTGTTAGATTAGCCATGTCAACCTCATAGACATCCTCTATGAGCTGGTTCTGTTTGGGGTGATGGTGGGGAGGCCCCTGGTGGTGGTGAGTACTGTTCTTATACTGAAGACTGTTACAGGGTGACTTTGTTGACAAGTTCATATGACTCTCTGCTCTCTCCTCCTATGTTTGCTGTTAGCAACCTGGTGGTTTTGTGGAGCGTCTGTACTCTCTCCTACACTCCTGCCTGCCTGCCAGCAACATGAAACCAGAGGCTGAGAGATACCTGCTGCACCTGAAGGTACAGACAAGTTCTGATGTTGTTACTGTTCCTTCTCTCTAGTATTTAGCATCCAATCTATTGTTCAGTTTAAATGAGTACTGTGAACTAGCAGTAACTCAGAGCCTTACCTCAGGGCGGGCTGATGATGCTTCTGGACGACATGTTTGGTCAGGAGGTTCCCTGGTACTTCAACACGGAGTCTCTGGTCGTTGGAGTCTCGAGCCTCCTGGAGCACCACCTTCAGCTTCTCATGGCGTCCTTCTGAGGGGGCACACACACACACACACTTGCTATTAAGTAATCGGAATAAGTCATTTTAAATGATTGGAAGTAATTTTATTCTTACCACTAAAGTTGCACTCCCCCTCCCCCTCTCTTTCTCTTTTTTTCTCTCTTTCGTTTTTAGGAATTCCACAGGGTCAGACTCCATCGGTAACCGCAAAGGATACTTCAGTGAAATCCAATAAGTATTCTAGTTAAAGTTTAAATAATAACCTCACATGCCTTCTTGTTATGTCCCCCCCTCTCTCCCTTTCCCCTCTCTCTCTCTGATATGCAGGGCCACCGGAGTCTCATTGTCTTTACTTACAGACACTTATTACATATATTTGCAAATAAATGAGTGATAGAGTATCTCAAATTGATTTAATGTCTCTGTGTTTTCTTTTCTTTTGGTGACACTTAACACTAAGGTTTCCTTTTATAATGGGTTTATAATTCAGTTTGCACATTATAAGCATGTGTTGCATTTATAGCATTAGTAACAGTGCAGCCACATATTTTCAAATTATTTGAATTGTCACTATCTATGAATGAATCATTAAAGAGAAGCTACGGGATATGGCAATAACTATTTCTGTATTATTTAACCTCTTATTTTGTGTCTGAATTATCAATGCATAGTTTGTACAAATATAATCAATTGAATCACTGTTTTATCTCATTCAGCCACAGACTCCCTAGTTTATCATCGCCAACTTTAGAAGCAGCATTACTGTTAAGTGTGTCGATGTCATTGGTCTACGTGGAATCCACACACATACGCACCACACTGAGGGCATGTAACAGGGACCCGTTTCCAACTCATTAGCGCTACGTTGAGAACTGTAGGCTGAGATTATAGAAATTATCTCGTAGAATCACTTTAATAGTCAAGAAACTACTCAGAAATCATACCACAATTAAACTTGAAAAAGTTCCAGAAGAAACATTGTTTCTCTTTAACAGAGCAATATCCAAGACTGCGTAAAGAGGGAGAAAAATATCTTTCTTAAAGATCAGATTTTAGTAAATAGATATTATTGCACAAAATTGGGCTATAAGAATCTCAAAGACAGAATCAAACATTTCACTCTCTATAGTAGTGATTTTGGTGTCTAGTGTCAGAGGAACATATTTCATCCCCACATTAAGTAAACACAAATAAACTAATTCATATGTAATGTCCTCCAACTTTCCATCAAGAATAAAGACACACTGTGTACTGTGTACCAGTATAGTAACACTACTACTAGAATATATAGACTTGCAATGGAATTTGGCCTTGGAGGGCTACAGGTCCTAGGCCCCCCATTCCCCAGCATCTGATTTCATGTCTCTGCATTGTGTACTGGTTATGGCATGGTACCACTAGGTGAAAGGTCGAGAGGCACATAGAATATTGTACAATTCCAACAGTCCCCTCTTTGATTATTTTAAACAAAGTATAATAATCAAGAATTACCAAAATGAATAATAAAAACATGAAAAAATATAAAAGTAACAACAGGAAATATAAAAGAACCACTTTCCTCATCTTACTAGTGAGTGAGATCTGCTTGTCCTATTTCACACATACAATACGTTGAGTTGACACCATGAGCATGCATGATGTACAGGACTGAGTGAGCGCTGCAAAACATGTTTGTCTACTGATGCTGTATCTTGAACCGTCATCTGCGTTTAACTCACTCACCGCCAAAGAATTCCGGTACACTCACCACCTGGAGTGCCAAGTGTTTTATGTGGTATAGGGAAGCCAATAGGGAAAGCCCTTATTAATACATTGGAAACACAAAGTTGTAATAATGCCAATACATTAGTGACATATTTTTGAAAAGTGTTGAAAATACATGTCATGCATCATTATTACAAAATTAGTGCTACTGACAATTGTCGTTGCTAGGATTGCGTCTTTCTTGTGCCATTTCCCCAGCAACGTGTGTGTAAGACTAGAGTGGTAGGTTAGAACAGAGCCAAATGAGGTGTAATTAAGCCATTACAACAACAACAATCAAATGACCACACACACCTGACATCACTGTCCTGCCCTCCCATCAGGCAGAATATCTAGCATGTGTGTGTGAGTGTTGTACATAGTCAGAAGGTAGTCCTAGATGATGTACCAGGAAGAACGAAACCCAGATAACAATTCCCAAACCTATCACTAGGTAACATAGAGTAGGCCATTAGAACACAAATCCAATAAGTGTTGTTCAATATGCTTAAGCTGGGTAGTTGAGACCTAGTGACTTTGGAGTCTGCTATTGATGTCTGTCAACATGAAATCTGTCAAGAAATCTGCCTTATTTCACTCTATGGGAAATCCCATAGGAATGACTTTCGTCCAGTGGAGAGATAGAAATAGAAATTTAGTAAAGTGTCTTATTGGTCAATAATGGTCTGTAATGAGAGTTGGTGTCATTACAGATTCACACAAAACAAACTCAAGCAGTAGTCAGTCACCATTTCAAGTTATATTTAATAGTCTAAGACAGTTCAGATTAAAATACATGTTCATCTGGGTTTAAAGGTGAGAGCATAAAACCTCTTCTGATAGAGAGGGACTTCAGAAATGTAATTGGATATAGGGCCATCGCAGATTTTGTCCACAGCCACTCCCATGGCAGTCATAAAAAAACAATTCAAAAAAACATTGCTAATGCTTATATGTGAAACACCAAATTTCCTGATTCATGGCTCATTCTGAGAATTGGAATCATATACCAGCTATATACTAACTATGTATAACTTTGGTTTGTGGTCTCACTGAGGTCCAGCTCTCCACCCAGGGCACTGCAGAGGGACACAGCACGCCTCACCGCCCCCCTCTCACCTCTCACAGGGACCAGGTACAGGAGCTGCAGGAGGAGGGCTTTGCTGGAGCTGAGGGGAGACAGAGGAGGGAGCATACATTGTACAATGAGAAATCCTCCTCATCAGAGATCAGTGTGTCTGTCCTTACGCCAGACGGACTGTGTCTAAGTGGAATAGCTGGTCTCGTCTGGCCTCCTCCACCTCACAGTCTTAGTTAAAGCTAAAGCTAACAATGCTACCACCGTTGCTACTGACGGACTAACAGTCATGCCATTACACAGATGCATTTGTTTACTATGTGTCTACTGTAAAATGTAATTAAACGTGACATACCTACCACCGAGGCATTTCTCAGTACCTTTCGTTGCTAATGCTCATGGCTTAGTTATGCTAGCTCTCAGAAAACCAGCGGGTTCTCCTCAATGTAAACATCAACAGAAGTGTGTTGCTGTGTAGCGCTGGATCAACCATTCCATAGAATGCTGCTCATGTTCTATTTCTAGAGGTCACATGGTAACGCATTTTTGAAAAGTCTTTATGATGCATGTCATCTATGATTATTATGAATTATTTTCAAAACTGTGTGTTGCTATGCAACCTTTCAATATAGAACATTAGCAACATTCTATGGAATGTTCAATCCGCTCCAGATAACAACAAACTTGAGTTGATGTTTACATCGACACAAACCAGCTGATTTTCGGAGCAAAACGGGCTGAAAAATGCCTCAGTGTTTTTCAGGTTTTGACTGCGGCCTGCCGTTTTTACTTCCGTGTTTTCTTTTTTGCTGGGTCCGCGATCGTGAAGAGGGAAGCGACGGCAGCGACTTCGGAGAGGGTATGTGACGATAGTTGGACCATATCTGAACGATAGTTAGACAACCACTCGATACGTGTTGCTAAAACAACACGGCACAAGTCGAACATGCATGTTGGTGACGAGCAAGCGAGCTAGTTCAAGCTAAAGCTAACAATGCTACCACCGTTGCTACTGACGGACTAACAGTCATGCCATTACACAGATGCATTTGTTTACCACGTGTCTACTGTAAAATGTAATTAAACGTGACATACCTGCTTCGAAGTCGCTGTACTCTCAAAAAGAAAACAGGAACAACAACCTGTCGTAGAAATGGCAGTCCGCTATCCATGCACTCCCGCAGCCAAACCTGCGTTTCTCAGTACCTTTCGTTGCTAATGCTAGTGGCGTAGTAATGCTAGCGCTCAGAAGACTAGCTGGGTCTCGTCAATGTCAACATCATCAGAGGTGTGTTGCTGCGTAGCGCTGGATCAAACATAGAAGGCTGCTCATGTTCTATTTCTAGAGGTCACATGGTAACGCATTTTTGAAAAGTGTTGATGATACATGTCATGCATCATTATTACTCATTATTTTCAAAACGGTGTGTTGCTATGCAACCTTTCAATATAGAACATTAGCAACATTCTATGGAATGTTCAGTCCGCTCCAGATAACAACAGACTTCAGTTGATGTTCACATCGACACAAACCTGCTGATTTTCTGAGCAAAACGGACTGAAAAATGCCTCGGTGATATTCAGGATTGGCTGCGCGAGTGCGTGGACTGCGGTCTGCCGTCTCTACGACGGGTTGTTCGTGTTTTCTTTTTTGCAAGGTTCGCGATCGTGAAGAGGAAAGCGACAGCGACTTTGAAGAGGGTATGTGACATTTAATTACATTTTACAGGAGACACATATCTCACAAATTGTGTGTGCAATGATTATTTTGCCAGTTAGAAGCAATGATAGCATTGTTAGCTGCTAGGTGGCTAAGTAACCCGTTGACAGTGTCTAAGGGCGTTGCTAAGAGTTACCTTTAGCTTGAACTAGCTAGCTTGCTAGCCACCTCCATGCATTTTAGCTAAAGAGATGTGTGTATGTGTGTGTGTTGTGAGTAGCAGACAGACATCTCTGTGGTGAATACCGTCCTGCGTATGGGACCGGATGGGCAGCTGTCCTCCACTGCGTGGTCGGGGGCTGACTCTTTCTCCACACCCGCTCAGCAGCAGTACACTGATCCTGAGCCACAGGGCCAGAACTGCTATGAGGTCAAACTTAACACTTAAGCCTTTACCATATTATCAAGCCTTTACCATATTATCACTTAGTAACTCCACCGGTTTACATGCGTCATTCTCTCCCATAGCCTCTATTTGACCACCAAGAGGACTGAGGACATTGCCCTGAGGGTCACCACCCTACGCCAGGCCTTCACAGTGAGTCAACCACCCTTTCTCTGTGCTTTCTCTCTTCTGTCTTCTGTCAGATGGTGTCTCACTATTTTTTTCCCCCTTTACCAGACCCTGCGCAGTTCCACCCAGAGCAAGAACCAGCTGTACGTGGCTGGGAAGGTCCTGCTGGGAGCACTGGTTCAGGCCAATCACAAGGTAAGACATTGGCTTCCTCCAACAGAGTGAATTATCAAGAGAAAATGTAACAACCGTTTACTGACATTGTCTCTCTTGTTCTGTATAGGACGAGGCACAGTTCATCCGTGCCTATGATGACCTTGTTGGGTACCTGAGTGATCCCTCCAAACAGGGTGACATTGAGATGGAGCTGGCAGAACATCAGGTTAGTTCATTCACTTCAGTAGTCTCACATTGATTACCTGTGCCTGTATTGGGTCCTTCTTTTTAATATCATTGCTATTTTGTTGTAAATGTTTTTGTCTTTTGTTAGATTAGCCATGTCAACCTCATAGACATCCTCTATGAGCTGGTTCTGTTTGGGGTGATGGTGGGGAGGCCCCTGGTGGTGGTGAGTACTGTTCTTATACTGAAGACTGTTACAGGGTGACTTTGTTGACAAGTTCATATGACTCTCTGCTCTCTCCTCCTATGTTTGCTGTTAGCAACCTGGTGGTTTTGTGGAGCGTCTGTACTCTCTCCTACACTCCTGCCTGCCTGCCAGCAACATGAAACCAGAGGCTGAGAGATGCCTGCTGCACCTGAAGGTACAGACAAGTTCTGATGTTGTTACTGTTCCTTCTCTCTAGTATTTAGCATCCAATCTATTGTTCAGTTTAAATGAGTACTGTGAACTAGCAGTAACTCAGAGCCTTACCTCAGGGTGGGCTGATGATGCTTCTGGACGACATGTTTGGTCAGGAGGTTCCCTGGTACTTCAACACGGAGTCTCTGGTCGTTGGAGTCTCGAGCCTCCTGGAGCACCACCTTCAGCTTCTCATGGCGTCCTTCTGAGGGGGCACACACACACACACACTTGCTATTAAGTAATCGGAATAAGTCATTTTAAATGATTGGAAGTAATTTTATTCTTACCACTAAAGTTGCACTCCCCCTCCCCCTCTCTTTCTCTTTTTTTCTCTCTTTCGTTTTTAGGAATTCCACAGGGTCAGACTCCATCGGTAACCGCAAAGGATACTTCAGTGAAATCCAATAAGTATTCTAGTTAAAGTTTAAATAATAACCTCACATGCCTTCTTGTTATGTCCCCTCTCTCTCCTTTTCCCCTCTCTCTCTCTGATATGCAGGGCCACAGGAGTCTCATTGTCTTTACTTACAGACACTTATTACATATATTTGCAAATAAATGAGTGATGGAGTATCTCAAATTGATTTAATGTCTCTGTGTTTTCTTTTCTTTTGGTGACACTTAACACTAAGGTTTCCTTTTATAATGGGTTTATAATTCAGTTTGCACATTATAAGCATGTGTTGCATTTATAGCATTAGTAACAGTGCAGCCACATATTTTCAAATTATTTGAATTGTCACTATGAATGAATCATTAAAGAGAAGCTACGGGATATGGCAATAACTATTTCTGTATTATTTAACCTCTTATTTTGTGTCTGAATTATCAATGCATAGTTTGTACAAATATAATCAATTGAATCACTGTTTTCTCATTCAGCCACAGACTCCCTAGTTTATCATCGCCAACTTTAGAAGCAGCATTACTGTTAAGTGTGTCGATGTCACTGGTCTACGTGGAATCCACACACATACGCACCACACTGAGGGCATGTAACAGGGACCCGTTTCCAACTCATTAGCGCTACATTGAGAACTGTAGGCTGAGATTATAGAAATTATCTCGTAGAATCACTTTAATAGTCAAGAAACTACTCAGAAATCATACCACAATTAAACTTGAAAAAGTTCCAGAAGAAACATTGTTTCTCTTTAACAGAGCAATATCCAAGACTGCGTAAAGAGGGAGAAAAATATCTTTCTTCAAGATCAGATTTTAGTAAATAGATATTATTGCACACAATTGGGCTATAAGAATCTCAAAGACAGAATCAAACATTTCACTCTCTATAGTAGTGATTTTGGTGTCTAGTGTCAGAGGAACATATTTCATCCCCACATTAAGTAAACACAACTAAACTAATTCATATGTAATGTCCTCCAACTTTACATCAAGAATAAAGACACACTGTGTACTCTGTACCAGTATAGTAACACTACTACTAGAATATATGGACTTGCAATGGAATTTGGCCTTGGAGGGCTACAGGTCCTAGGACCCCATTCCCTAGCATCTGATTTCATGTCTCTGCATTGTGTACTGGTTATGGCATGGTACCACTAGGTGAAAGGTCGAGAAGCACATAGAATATTGTACAATTCCAACAGTCCCCTCTTTGATTATTTTAAACAAAGTATAATAATCAAGAATTACCAAAATGAATAATAAAAACATGAAAAAATATAAAAGTAACAACAGGAAATATAAAAGAACCACTTTCCTCATCTTACTAGTGAGTGAGATCTGCTTGTCCTATTTCACACATACAATCCGTTGAGTTGACACCATGAGCATGCATGATGTACGGGACTGAGTGAGCGCTGCAAAACATGTTTGTCTACTGATGCTGTATCTTGAACCGTCATCTGCGTTTAACTCACTCACTGCTAAAGAATTCCGGTACACTCACCACCTGGAGTGCCAAGTGTTTTATGTGGTATTCACCTAGCAATAATACTTGGATTGGCTACAAAATGAAGAAGTCGCCCTTGGTGCTCTAGAATGTTGACAATTTGGGTCTCTGGGACTTTATTCCTGGTCCTCTGTGGCTCAGTTGGTAGAGCATGGCGCAAACAACGCTTAGGTTGTGGGTTAGATTTCTGCTGGGACCATACATACTGAAAAAAGTATGCACTCACTGCAATGTAAGTCGCTTTGGATAAAAGCGGTAGCTAAATTGCATATATTATTATATATTAGTCTCATTTCCCAACATTTCTCGTGATTACGTAGTACCATTAGCCAATTTATCCATCTTCTCTGCCAAAGTCCTGATATCAGTCAGGGCATAGTAAACACCTACAGGAGCTACAACAGAGAGAAGAACATGTTGAATACCTGTAGTGTGAGACAGTTTGAATATTACATCAGTCTTAAGTAAACGTCTAGTGTACTGTCCTTAGATAGCCACAAACAGAAAATAAATTAGACAGCCAAAAAATTTGACAGACACGCAAACACAAAATAAATATAACATTGAGTGCTAAAAACAACGCATTAAATGCAGAGCAGAATAATTAGTGCTATTGACAATTGTCGTTGCTAGGATTGCGTCTTTCTTGTGCCATTTCCCTAGATTCACGTGACCGTACCTGTTTTCAATTAGTGGCATTTTGGTTAATAAAATGGAGAGCACGCTCCGAAGTTAGCTCTGGCTTAGAGTTAGAGTAGTAACATAGAGTAGGCCATTAGAACACAAATCCAATAAGTGTTGTTCAATATGCTTCAGCTGGGTAGTTGAGACCTAGTGACTTTGGAGTCTGCTATTGATGTCTGTCAACATGAAATCTGTCAAGAAATCTGCCCTATTTCACTCTATGAGAAATCCCATAGGAATGGTTTTCGTCCTGTGGAGAGATAGAAATAGAAATGTAGTAAAGTGTCTTATTGGTCAATAATGGTCTGTAATGAGAGTTGGTGTCATTACAGATTCACACAAAACAAACTCAAGCAGTAGTCAGTCACCATTTCAAGTTATATTTAATAGACTAGGACAGTTCAGATTAAAATACATGTTCATCTGGGTTTAAAGATGAGAGCATAAAACCTCTTCTGATAGAGAGGGACTTCAAAAATGTAATTGGATATAGGGCCATCGCAGATTTTGTCCACAGCCACTCCCATGGCAGTCATTAAAAAACAATAAAAAAAAACATTGGTAATTATGTGAAACACCAAATTTCCTGATTCACGGCTCATTCTGAGAATTGGAATCATATACCAGCTATACACTAACTATGTATAACTTTGGTTTGTAGTCTCACTGAGGTCCAGCTCTCCACCAAGGGCACTGCAGAGGGACACAGCACGCCTCACCTCCCACAGGGACCAGGTACAGGAGCTGCAGGAGGAGGGCTTTGCTGGAGCTGAGGGGAGACAGAGGAGGGAGCGTACATTGTACAATGAGAAATCCTCCTCCCTCCTCCTCATCAGAGATCAGTGTGTCTGTCCTTACCCCAGACGGACTGTGTCTAAGTGGGATGAGCTCCGTGCTGTGTCCCTCTGCTCCTATGCTGACAGGTCCACAAAGGAGGAGCAGGAAAAATCCAGCCTGTGCTGCAGAGCCCTGAGCTGCTCTGCTGCTGCCCCCTGCTGGATGTGTGAGGCAGTGCAGCAGTGGAGGAACCTCAGCAGCAGCCTCCTGTCAACACTGCAGCAAGGGATACAGGGTCAGCTGTACCTAGTGGAAGACCTCGTTGATGAAGATGATGTTGTCCCGCCAGCCGGACAGCGTGCTGCTGTTGGAGTGGCTCTTCTCTGGCTCGGCAGGCCCGTTGGGCTCCCCCTCCTCTCCAGTCCTTCTCCTTCCCCTGGAGAATTGCACAACTTTGTTTTATAGATTGGTGTTACAAATTCTTTAGCTGAGTAGTTTTACTGAGTTAATACCTATGTCTGATCTAAATTTCATGTGAATGGCTGCAATGGAAATATGTTGAATTAAACATTTGTTGATGTGTTGAATACTTATTTTCCCGCACTGTATATACACACTCACTGAGCACGTTATTAGGAACACTATACTATACTCGGTAGGGCCTCCCTTTGCTCTGAAAACAGCCTCAATTCTTTGTGGCATTGATTCCACAAGATGTTTATAACTTTTCTTTGACATTCTGGTCCATGATGACATGATTGCATCACGCGATTGCTGTAGATTTTTCAGGTGCACTTCCAAGCTGTGAATCTCCCGTTCTACCACATCCCAAAGGTGTTCTATTTGATTCAGATCTGGTGGCTGGGAAGGCCACTGAAGAACACAGAACTCATTGTTATGTTTCTGAAACCAGTTTTAGACGACTTTTGCTTTGCGACATGGTGCATTAGCATGCTGGAAGTAGCCATTAGAAGATGGGTAAATTGTGGCCATGAAGGCATGCACATGGTCAGCAACAATACTCAAATAGGCTGTGACATTCAAGCAATATGATTGATTGGTATTAACAGGCCCAAAGTGTGCCAAAAAAACATTCCCCACACCATTACACCACCTCCACCATGAGAATGTGTACAGGTGTTGCTAATAAAGTGTTTGTTGATTGTATATATAATATATATATATATATATATATATATATATATATATGTATTTATTATACTACAGCATGTATTATACTTCATCACTTTCATATTTATTTGTGTCTCTGTGTGTGGTTTACATATGTATGTATATATAGTGTGTGATTTTCTCGAATTGTAGGACATCAGCACTTATTACCGTCTACCTTTTTCTAAAATGTTTGTTAATATATCACAACACTTACGCATGGCCACTTTATTATGGGGGTTTTACGTCCTGTTATCTCTAATTGTCTTATCACTATGCGTATTACTAATTTATTACATGTCCCCAGCATTTTCTTTTTATCTTAAAATTGTTATTATCTATTTATATAGGCAGGCCTATATTTGCACTTTCGCCCACGTAGCACTTAATCTCCTAAAGACCATTTGGGAAGACGTGATATCTGCACCCTAAGATCTAAGTGTCATTTCGATGAGGTCTGTAGCAGAGGCCATAGAGCACAGCAAACAAATAATCATGTGTTTAAATATCCTTGTCGTTTTGAAAAATTACCATTGTCACCTGCACAGGAATGCCATGCGGCCAACATTGAAGAAATGTGCTTCTCAAATCTGTCATTAACACTGTTTTCCACACGCTTTTTTCATTGCATTGCCATATAATCAATTGGTCATTGATGCGTCACGAATAACGACAATGCGTCGAAAATTAAAGAAATGTAAACATGAATTATGTTATTACTGTCTAAGCATCGCAAAGCTGTATGCGTAAAGGCGTCTGACGTCACAGTGGCTTGCCTGAAACAAAGGAATTAGAGAAACGTGCTTACAGGGGCGTTGAACCGGCTTCTCCCGCTGATGGAGCAAAGTTGCTACAGTGACAAAGACAAGCTCCGCGCTCATGGGCAATTTATATGGGGCAACTGTGCTGCGAGTATCTAAGCAGTCGTCGTGCATGGATAAAATGCAATGTTTCAAACAGATCTGATGAATTCACCTACTTTGAAAAAGTGTGCGTTAGGGAGTTCTTTTGACACAAAGCGACAATCTACAGTCAAGCGTCAATCAGCAGACAGCCAGTGTGTTCTTTCGTCATGAGCCTGTTGTCAAAACGGCAGAAAAAAATGGTCACAAACGAAATATTGTTTCTACACTTAAAATGAACAAAGAAAAAATGAGCTAGCCTGATATAAGTCATGTTCATGACGATGCAAATGTAACGAGATTTCGAACTGTTCTGTTGCACACGTTGGGACTCATTTTATTTTTCTACAAAAAACATTTGCCATGACGGGAATCGAACCCGGGCCGCCCTGCGTTACAAGGCAGATTCCTATCCGCTAGACCATTTGGGAAGACTTGATATGTACACCCTAAGATATCTAAGTGTCATTTCGATGAGGTCTGTAGCAGAGGCCATAGAGCACAGCAAACAAATAATCATGTGTTTAAATATCCTTGTCGTTTTGAAAAATTACCATTGTCACCTGCACAGGAATGCCATGCGGCCAACATTGAAGAAATGTGCTTCTCAAATCTGTCATTAACACTGTTTTCCACACGCTTTTTTCATTGCTTTGCCATATAATCAATTGGTCATTGATGCGTCACGAATAACGACAATGCGTCGAAAATTAAAGAAATGTAAACATGAATTATGTTATTACTGTCTAAGCATCGCAAAGCTGTATGCGTAAAGGCGTCTGACGTCACAGTGGCTTGCCTGAAACAAAGGAATTAGAGAAACGTGCTTACAGGGGCGTTGAACCGGCTTCTCCCGCTGATGGAGCAAAGTTGCTACAGTGACAAAGACAAGCTCCGCGCTCATGGGCAATTTATATGGGGCAACTGTGCTGCGAGTATCTAAGCAGTCGTCGTGCATGGATAAAATGCAATGTTTCAAACAGATCTGATGAATTCACCTACTTTGAAAAAGTGTGCGTTAGGGAGTTCTTTTGACACAAAGCGAAAATCTACAGTCAAGCGTCAATCAGCAGACAGCCGTGTGTTCTTCAGTCATGAGCCTGTTGTCAAAACTTTTGCGCGATGAAGAGAAACCAGAGTATATTGACTCCTCAGCCGCCGGCGTGGCACGGCACCGTCTGCCACGCCAGGCCGGAGGCCCGCGGGTTGCCAGGAACCAGAACAGGCGTATCCACCATAAGACAGGCTGACACGCACGCACGCAAAACATGCCATTGGTCTGTCTGTCTGTCTGTCTGTCTGCCTGTCTGTCTGTCTTTTTTTTTTTTTTTAACGAAAACGGAGGGAAAATTTAAACTGGCCTTAAAAAGGGCCTCGTGCCTCGCTCTCTTTTTTTGTCCGAAATGTGGTGGAATTTCCACAAGAGACAGGACGCAGCGGCAGGAAAAGTACTGGTTTTAGCACATGAGGTAGGAGTGCACCGTTGCCCGGATGTACTGCAATACCAGGCCGATGCGTGGAGTGGATGGATCAAGCCCCTATTCCATCTCCCTTTTGCAAAAATCAATTTAATATATAGCCCCCGGGTAGGGGACATATCAGATATTAAACTGATAAGAACAGATACTACACTTGATCTTAGCCAAAAGGCCGAGAAGCGATAAGGCATGAATTGAACCCTGACGACCTCCGCTCCCAGCCAGGTAAATGTCTGAGCCCTGGGTTAACCTGTGACCACTTCCCCGCGAATCCCTTCTCTCCCCATCGCCTTCTCTTACTTTGAAACACAGATATGGGCTCGGCTGGATGCAGAGCCCCCCAAAAATAGCTTCAACTCGTAGGTGTTCCTCTCCACGGAAGTCTTTAGTAAAAGGCTTTTGCGTGATGAAGAGAAACCAGAGTATATTGACTCCTCAGCCGCCGGCGTGGCACAGCACCGTCTGCCACGCCAGGCCAGAGGCCCGCGGGTTGCCAGGAACCAGAACAGGCGTATCCACCATAAGACAGGCTGACACGCACGCACGCGAAACATGCCATAGGTCTGTCTGTCTGTCTGTCTGCCTGCCTGTCTGCCTACCTGCCTGCCTGCCTGCCTGCCTGCCTGCCTGCCTGCCTGCATGTCTGTCTGTCTGTCTGTCTGTCTGTCTGTCTGTCTGTCTGCCTGCCTGTCTGCCTACCTGCCTGCCTGCCTGCCTGCCTGCCTGCATGTCTGTCTGCCTGCCTGTCTGCCTGTCTGCCCTTCTGCCTACCTGCCTGCCTGCCTACCTGCCTGCATGTCTGTCTGTCTGTCTGTCTGTCTGTCTGTCTGTCTGCCTGCCTGTCTGCCTGTCTGCCTACCTGCCTGCCTGCCTGCCTGCATGTCTGTCTGTCTGTCTGTCTGTCTGTCTGTCTGTCTGTCTGACTGTCTGCCTACCTGGCTGCCTGCCTGCCTGCCTGCATGTCTGTCTGTCTGTCTGTCTGTCTGTCTGTCTGTCTGTCTGTCTGTCTGTCTGTCTGTCTGCCTGCCTCTCTGCCTGCCTGCTTGGCTGCCTGCATGTCTGTCTGCCTGCCTGTCTGCCTACCTGTCTGCCTGCCTGCCTGCCTGCCTGCATGTCTGTCTGTCTTCCTGCCTGCCTGCCTGCCTGTCTGTCTGTCTGCCTGTCTGCCTGCCTGCCTGCCTGCATGTCTGTCTGCCTGCCTGTCTGCCTGCATGTCTGTCTGTCTGCCTGCCTGTCTGCCTGCATGTCTGTCTGTCTGTCTGCCTGCCTGCCTGCCTGCCTGCCTGCCTGCATGTCTGTCTGCCTGCCTGCCTGCCTGCATGTCTGTCTGTCTGTCTGCCTGCCTGTCTGCCTGTCTGCCTACCTGCCTGCATGTCTGTCTGCCTGCCTGTCTGCCTGTCTGCCTACCTGCCTGCCTGCCTGCCTGCCTGCCTGCATGTCTGTCTGTCTGTCTGTCTGTCTGTCTGTCTGTCTGTCTGCCTGCCTGTCTGCCTGCTTGCCTGTCTGTCTGTCTGTCTGTCTGTCTGTCTGTCTGCCTGCCTGCCTGCCTGCCTGCCTGCCTGTCTGTCTGTCTGTCTGTCTGTCTGTCTTTTTTGTTTTTGTTTGCCTGTCTGCCTACCTGCCTGCATGTCTGTCTGCCTGCCTGTCTGCCTGTCTGCCTACCTGCCTGCATGTCTGTCTGTCTGTC
>NC_139654.1:47469858-47489858 GCF_951799395.1 Argentina silus
ACCCCTTTTCAAAATAAACGGGAGAAAGTCCCTTATCACTATACTGCGTCTGCCTCTGTGTACAACCGGACATTGTTACATTGGCGCCCAACCTGGGACACAGAGGTTAGATGGACGCGCTAACAGCGGCAATTGCGAGGATAACGCTCGTTCTAGAGCAACAGACAACCCTGCAGCAGACCCAGCAGGCGACCCTAAAGGAGCTGACGGCGGCGAGGCTCGCGGGCGGGGCCGGCGGGCCGGCGCCGGGGACCGGAGCGGCACCAGGTCCCCCCAAGGTCCAGCTGCAGAAGATGGGGGACCTGGACGACCCAGAGGCGTTCCTCGCGGTGTTCGAGGGGACGGCGAGGATCTCGGGGTGGCCGGACCGAGAGTGGGCCTACCATCTGCTGCCCCTCCTGTCAGGGGAGGCGCAGCTCGCGGCCCACAGTTTGCCGGCGGCCGCCCAACGGGATTACCAGTCCCTGGCCCGGGCGATTCGGGACCGCCTGGGCCTGACACCGGAGGAACACCGACGCCGGTTCCGGGCCATGACCATGGAGGAGGGGTGCCGGCCCTTCGCCTTCGCCCAGCGGCTGGGGGACAGCGCATGGCGGTGGCTGGACCCCGAGAACAACTCGGCGGTGGAGGTCGGGAACCGGGTGGTATTGGAGCAGTTCCTCGCGGGGCTCCCGGCCCGCACCGCCGCCTGGGTCCAGTACCACCGCCCCCAGGACCTAAAGACCGCCGTGGGTCTGGCGGAGGACCATCTCTCCCTCCCACCGCGAGGGCCACAACGACCAACCCCGGCCCCGCGGCAAGGGGGGGGGGGCCAACGCCCAGGAGGAGCCGGGGGAGCAGAAGGAGGGAGGCCGGCGCCCGCCCCGAGAACGAGATGGCAGGAGCGCGCCGATCCGGAACCAGCCCCGGCCCCGCAGAGAGAACCTCGAGCGACAGGGGGGGTGTGTTGGCGGTGCGGACGGCCGGGCCACGTGCAGGCCGAGTGTCGGGCGATGGACGTGGGGCAGGTCGTCCGCATCGGCGACATACCGGGCCCTCCCCCCGGACCAGGAGCGGCGTATCGTATTCCGGTAAGGATACAACGTGATACGCACCAGGCGTTCTTGGATTCGGGCTGTATGCAGTCCATGATCCAGGAGCGCCTGGTTCGGCCGGGGGCACTGTTGAAGGCATCGAGGGTGCGGGTGAGGTGTGTGCATGGGGACATTCACGAATATCCGCTGGTCGCTATCGAAATTCATTTTGAGGGGAAAAACCATAGGGTACAGGCGGCGGTTAGCCCACGCCTCACGCATCCCCTGATTCTAGGTGTGGATTGGGAGGGATTTCCTCAAGCGGTAAAGAGGGCTACCGGGATGCGTGCACGACAGCTAGGGAGGTGTGTGGCGTGTAATGTGCTCTGTGCCGAGGCGGCGCCTCGCGACACTGCCGGGGAGCCGGAGCCGGCGGGGGCGCCTCACCCCGAGACTTCCTCGCCGAACTATCCGCTGCTAGGCGACTTCCCCCTCGAGCAGTCTCGTGATGGCGGTGGCTGGACCCCGAGAACAACTCGGCGGTGGAGGTCGGGAACCGGGTGGTATTGGAGCAGTTCCTCGCGGGGCTCCCGGCCCGCACCGCCGCCTGGGTCCAGTACCACCGCCCCCAGGACCTAAAGACCGCCGTGGGTCTGGCGGAGGACCATCTCTCCCTCCCACCGCGAGGGCCCCTGATTCTAGGTGTGGATTGGGAGGGATTTCCTCAAGCGGTAAAGAGGGCTACCGGGATGCGTGCACGACAGCTAGGGAGGTGTGTGGCGTGTAATGTGCTCTGTGCCGAGGCGGCGCCTCGCGACACTGCCGGGGAGCCGGAGCCGGCGGGGGCGCCTCACCCCGAGACTTCCTCGCCGAACTATCCGCTGCTAGGCGACTTCCCCCTCGAGCAGTCTCGTGATGGCGGTGGCTGGACCCCGAGAACAACTCGGCGGTGGAGGTCGGGAACCGGGTGGTATTGGAGCAGTTCCTCGCGGGGCTCCCGGCCCGCACCGCCGCCTGGGTCCAGTACCACCGCCCCCAGGACCTAAAGACCGCCGTGGGTCTGGCGGAGGACCATCTCTCCCTCCCACCGCGAGGGCCACAACGACCAACCCCGGCCCCGCGGCAAGGGGGGGGGGGCCAACGCCCAGGAGGAGCCGGGGGAGCAGAAGGAGGGAGGCCGGCGCCCGCCCCGAGAACGAGATGGCAGGAGCGCGCCGATCCGGAACCAGCCCCGGCCCCGCAGAGAGAACCTCGAGCGACAGGGGGGGTGTGTTGGCGGTGCGGACGGCCGGGCCACGTGCAGGCCGAGTGTCGGGCGATGGACGTGGGGCAGGTCGTCCGCATCGGCGACATACCGGGCCCTCCCCCCGGACCAGGAGCGGCGTATCGTATTCCGGTAAGGATACAACGTGATACGCACCAGGCGTTCTTGGATTCGGGCTGTATGCAGTCCATGATCCAGGAGCGCCTGGTTCGGCCGGGGGCACTGTTGAAGGCATCGAGGGTGCGGGTGAGGTGTGTGCATGGGGACATTCACGAATATCCGCTGGTCGCTATCGAAATTCATTTTGAGGGGAAAAACCATAGGGTACAGGCGGCGGTTAGCCCACGCCTCACGCATCCCCTGATTCTAGGTGTGGATTGGGAGGGATTTCCTCAAGCGGTAAAGAGGGCTACCGGGATGCGTGCACGACAGCTAGGGAGGTGTGTGGCGTGTAATGTGCTCTGTGCCGAGGCGGCGCCTCGCGACACTGCCGGGGAGCCGGAGCCGGCGGGGGCGCCTCACCCCGAGACTTCCTCGCCGAACTATCCGCTGCTAGGCGACTTCCCCCTCGAGCAGTCTCGTGATGAGACCCTCAGATCAGCCTTTGACCAAGTGATAGCAATTGATGGTACTTTGATACGGCCAGACACAGTGCGCGCCCACCCCTATTTCGCGATTATCAGCGACAGGTTATATCGAGTAAGTCGTGACTCACATAGTCAGGAGGAAGTAACCCAGTTGCTGGTTCCCCGCAGCCGCCGCGAAATGGTCTTCCAGGCGGCTCATTTCAACCCCATGGCGGGCCATCTAGGGTATGACAAAACACTGCACCGTATAATGGCTCGATTTTATTGGCCGGGGATTCGGGCAGAGGTGCGTAGGTGGTGCGCATCCTGTCGGGAATGTCAGTTAGTAAACCCCCCGGCCATCCCACGGGCCCCCTTGCGGCCCTTACCATTGGTCGAGAACCCATTCGACCGCATTGCGATGGATATTATCGGGCCATTTGAGCGGAGCACACAGGGTTATCGATTTGTGTTGGTCTTGATAGATTACGCCACCCGATACCCCGAGGCAATACCTCTGCGCAATATCTCTGCCAGGAGTGTAGCGCAAGCATTGTTTCAAGTCATCTCCCGCGTGGGAATCCCGAAAGAGATTCTCACCGATCAGGGCACTAATTTTATGTCACGCACCCTCAAGGAACTGTATGGCTTGCTGAACATCAAGGCGATTCGAACCAGTGTTTACCACCCGGCCACGGACGGCCTTTGTGAGCGGTTCAATCGGACCTTGAAGTCAATGATCCGGAAGTTTGTCCACGAGGATAGTCGGAATTGGCATAAATGGCTAGATCCCCTGTTGTTTGCGGTGCGGGAAGTTCCCCAAGCTTCCACCGGGTTTTCCCCGTTTGAATTACTCTACGGGCGTAAGCCCCGGGGTGTCCTAGACCTGTTTAAAGAAAATTGGGAGGAAGGGTCTAGCGACAGTAAGAATGAGATCCAGTACGTCCTCGACTTGCGCACAAAGCTCCACGCCCTAGGGGCTATCTCACGTGAGCATTTGCTGCAAGCCCAGGAGCGTCAGAAACGCCTGTATGACAGGGGGGCTACCCTACGAGAGTTTACACCGGGAGACAAGGTGCTCGTACTGTTACCCACCTCCAGCACGAAATTACTCGCGAAGTGGCAAGGGCCGTTTGTGGTCACACGTCGCATGGGGGACGTGGATTATGAGGTTATACGCTCGGACCGGGGGGATAGCTTGCAGGTGTATCACGTCAATCTCCTAAAAAAATGGAACGACGTGGTCACTGTTGCTCTGGCTACGATAGTTCCAGAGAGAGAGGAGTTCGGTCCGGAAGTCCCAAAATCGAAAGGTAGCACTCCGGTCGATATTGATAACCATCTCTCTGCTAGCCAGGCCGCGGACGTTGCAGATTTGCAGCTTAAGTTCGCCGACGTGTTCTCTCCCCTGCCCGGTCGGACTACGCTCATCGACCACCATATAGAAACGCAGCCGGGTTTAACGGTGCGCACGCGTCCCTATAGGTTGCCGGTGCACAAACGAGACGTTGTGTGCCGGGAGTTGGAAGCCATGCTGGAGCTGGGTGTGGTCGAGGAGTCCCGCAGTGATTGGTGTAGCCCCATCGTGCTTGTCAACAAGCCAGATGGGACTATACGGTTCTGTGTGGATTATAGACGGGTTAATGCGGTCTCCAAGTTCGATGCATATCCGATGCCCCGGGTCGACGAGCTCTTGGACCGGCTTGGTACGGCCAGGTACTTCACGACGTTGGATTGCACGAAGGGATACTGGCAGATTCCACTCTCGCCGGTGTCCCGGGAGAAAACGGCATTCTCCACTCCGCTCGGGTTATTCCAGTTCACCGTGCTCCCTTTCGGGTTGTTCGGAGCCCCAGCCACTTTTCAGCGCCTCATGGACCGTATTTTGCGGCTGCACGCCGCCTATGCTGCGGCCTACCTAGACGACATTGTCATCCACAGTGACACCTGGCCGCAGCATGTGCGGAGGGTGGCTGCTGTTCTGCGGTCCCTGAGGCAGGCGGGGCTAACGGCCAACCCGAAAAAGTGCGTGATCGGGCGGAGGGAGATCCGGTATCTGGGGTACCACTTGGGACGGGGGGAGGTGCGACCGCAGATTGAAAAGACTGCGGCCATCGCCGCCTCTCCCCGGCCCAAGACAAAGAAGGAGGTGAGGGCCTTCCTGGGGCTGGCGGGATATTACCGCCAGTTCGTACCTGGGTTTTCAGAGCTGGCCAGTCCCTTGACGGACCTCACCCGGAAGGGGGCCCCGGATCCGGTCCAATGGTCGGGCCAGTGCCAGGGGTCGTTCGAGGCCCTTAAGGGGGCTCTTTGTGGAGAAACGGTCCTGTATGCGCCTGATTTTAACCTCCCTTTCTCCCTACAGACGGACGTGTCGGATAGAGGGCTGGGAGCAGTGCTGACCCAGCGCGTGGAGGGGGCCGACCGGCCGGTGCTGTACCTGAGCCGTAAGCTGTCGGAGAGGGAGGGCCGGTACAGCACCGTGGAGAAGGAGTGCCTGGCCATCAAGTGGGCGGTCGGCACCCTCCGCTACTACCTGCTGGGTCGCGCCTTCACCCTCTACTCTATACTGGGTCTGCCTCTGTGTACAACCGGACATTGTTACAGTCTGTCTGCCTGCCTGCCTGCATGTCTGTCTGTCTGTCTGCCTGCATGTCTGTCTGTCTGTCTGTCTGTCTGCCTGCCTGCATGTCTGTCTGTCTGTCTGTCTGCCTGCCTGCCTGCCTGCATGTCTGCCTGCCTGTCTGCCTGCATGTCTGTCTGTCTGCCTGCCTGTCTGCCTGCCTGTCTGTCTGCCTACCTGCCTGTCTGTCTGCCTGTCTGTCTGTCTGCCTGTCTGCCTGCATGTCTGTCTGTCTGCCTGCCTGCATATCTGTCTGTCTGCCTGCCTGTCTGCCTACCTGTCTGCCTGCCTGCCTGTCTGCCTACCTGCCTGCCTGTCTGCCTGCCTGTCTGTCTGCCTGTGCCTGCCTGCCTGCATGTCTGTCTGCATGTCTGCCTGCCTGCCTGTCCCTATAGGTTGCCGGTGCACAAACGAGACGTTGTGTGCCGGGAGTTGGAAGCCATGCTGGAGCTGGGTGTGGTCGAGGAGTCCCGCAGTGATTGGTGTAGCCCCATCGTGCTTGTCAACAAGCCAGATGGGACTATACGGTTCTGTGTGGATTATAGACGGGTTAATGCGGTCTCCAAGTTCGATGCATATCCGATGCCCCGGGTCGACGAGCTCTTGGACCGGCTTGGTACGGCCAGGTACTTCACGACGTTGGATTGCACGAAGGGATACTGGCAGATTCCACTCTCGCCGGTGTCCCGGGAGAAAACGGCATTCTCCACTCCGCTCGGGTTATTCCAGTTCACCGTGCTCCCTTTCGGGTTGTTCGGAGCCCCAGCCACTTTTCAGCGCCTCATGGACCGTATTTTGCGGCTGCACGCCGCCTATGCTGCGGCCTACCTAGACGACATTGTCATCCACAGTGACACCTGGCCGCAGCATGTGCGGAGGGTGGCTGCTGTTCTGCGGTCCCTGAGGCAGGCGGGGCTAACGGCCAACCCGAAAAAGTGCGTGATCGGGCGGAGGGAGATCCGGTATCTGGGGTACCACTTGGGACGGGGGGAGGTGCGACCGCAGATTGAAAAGACTGCGGCCATCGCCGCCTCTCCCCGGCCCAAGACAAAGAAGGAGGTGAGGGCCTTCCTGGGGCTGGCGGGATATTACCGCCAGTTCGTACCTGGGTTTTCAGAGCTGGCCAGTCCCTTGACGGACCTCACCCGGAAGGGGGCCCCGGATCCGGTCCAATGGTCGGGCCAGTGCCAGGGGTCGTTCGAGGCCCTTAAGGGGGCTCTTTGTGGAGAAACGGTCCTGTATGCGCCTGATTTTAACCTCCCTTTCTCCCTACAGACGGACGTGTCGGATAGAGGGCTGGGAGCAGTGCTGACCCAGCGCGTGGAGGGGGCCGACCGGCCGGTGCTGTACCTGAGCCGTAAGCTGTCGGAGAGGGAGGGCCGGTACAGCACCGTGGAGAAGGAGTGCCTGGCCATCAAGTGGGCGGTCGGCACCCTCCGCTACTACCTGCTGGGTCGCGCCTTCACCCTCTACTCTATACTGGGTCTGCCTCTGTGTACAACCGGACATTGTTACAGTCTGTCTGCCTGCCTGCCTGCATGTCTGTCTGTCTGTCTGCCTGCATGTCTGTCTGTCTGTCTGTCTGTCTGTCTGCCTGCCTGCATGTCTGTCTGTCTGTCTGTCTGCCTGCCTGCCTGCCTGCATGTCTGCCTGCCTGTCTGCCTGCATGTCTGTCTGTCTGCCTGCCTGTCTGCCTGCCTGTCTGTCTGCCTACCTGCCTGTCTGTCTGCCTGTCTGTCTGTCTGCCTGTCTGCCTGCATGTCTGTCTGCCTGCCTGCCTGCATATCTGTCTGTCTGCCTGCCTGTCTGCCTACCTGTCTGCCTGCCTGCCTGTCTGCCTACCTGCCTGCCTGTCTGCCTGCCTGTCTGTCTGCCTGTGCCTGCCTGCCTGCATGTCTGTCTGCATGTCTGCCTGCCTGCCTGTCCCTATAGGTTGCCGGTGCACAAACGAGACGTTGTGTGCCGGGAGTTGGAAGCCATGCTGGAGCTGGGTGTGGTCGAGGAGTCCCGCAGTGATTGGTGTAGCCCCATCGTGCTTGTCAACAAGCCAGATGGGACTATACGGTTCTGTGTGGATTATAGACGGGTTAATGCGGTCTCCAAGTTCGATGCATATCCGATGCCCCGGGTCGACGAGCTCTTGGACCGGCTTGGTACGGCCAGGTACTTCACGACGTTGGATTGCACGAAGGGATACTGGCAGATTCCACTCTCGCCGGTGTCCCGGGAGAAAACGGCATTCTCCACTCCGCTCGGGTTATTCCAGTTCACCGTGCTCCCTTTCGGGTTGTTCGGAGCCCCAGCCACTTTTCAGCGCCTCATGGACCGTATTTTGCGGCTGCACGCCGCCTATGCTGCGGCCTACCTAGACGACATTGTCATCCACAGTGACACCTGGCCGCAGCATGTGCGGAGGGTGGCTGCTGTTCTGCGGTCCCTGAGGCAGGCGGGGCTAACGGCCAACCCGAAAAAGTGCGTGATCGGGCGGAGGGAGATCCGGTATCTGGGGTACCACTTGGGACGGGGGGAGGTGCGACCGCAGATTGAAAAGACTGCGGCCATCGCCGCCTCTCCCCGGCCCAAGACAAAGAAGGAGGTGAGACATGCCTGTCTGCCTGCATGTCTGTCTGTCTGCCTGCCTGTCTGCCTGCCTGTCTGTCTGCCTACCTGCCTGTCTGTCTGCCTGTCTGTCTGTCTGCCTGTCTGCCTGCATGTCTGTCTGTCTGCCTGCCTGCATATCTGTCTGTCTGCCTGCCTGTCTGCCTACCTGTCTGCCTGCCTGCCTGTCTGCCTACCTGCCTGCCTGTCTGCCTGCCTGTCTGTCTGCCTGTGCCTGCCTGCCTGCATGTCTGTCTGCATGTCTGCCTGCCTGCCTGTCCCTATAGGTTGCCGGTGCACAAACGAGACGTTGTGTGCCGGGAGTTGGAAGCCATGCTGGAGCTGGGTGTGGTCGAGGAGTCCCGCAGTGATTGGTGTAGCCCCATCGTGCTTGTCAACAAGCCAGATGGGACTATACGGTTCTGTGTGGATTATAGACGGGTTAATGCGGTCTCCAAGTTCGATGCATATCCGATGCCCCGGGTCGACGAGCTCTTGGACCGGCTTGGTACGGCCAGGTACTTCACGACGTTGGATTGCACGAAGGGATACTGGCAGATTCCACTCTCGCCGGTGTCCCGGGAGAAAACGGCATTCTCCACTCCGCTCGGGTTATTCCAGTTCACCGTGCTCCCTTTCGGGTTGTTCGGAGCCCCAGCCACTTTTCAGCGCCTCATGGACCGTATTTTGCGGCTGCACGCCGCCTATGCTGCGGCCTACCTAGACGACATTGTCATCCACAGTGACACCTGGCCGCAGCATGTGCGGAGGGTGGCTGCTGTTCTGCGGTCCCTGAGGCAGGCGGGGCTAACGGCCAACCCGAAAAAGTGCGTGATCGGGCGGAGGGAGATCCGGTATCTGGGGTACCACTTGGGACGGGGGGAGGTGCGACCGCAGATTGAAAAGACTGCGGCCATCGCCGCCTCTCCCCGGCCCAAGACAAAGAAGGAGGTGAGGGCCTTCCTGGGGCTGGCGGGATATTACCGCCAGTTCGTACCTGGGTTTTCAGAGCTGGCCAGTCCCTTGACGGACCTCACCCGGAAGGGGGCCCCGGATCCGGTCCAATGGTCGGGCCAGTGCCAGGGGTCGTTCGAGGCCCTTAAGGGGGCTCTTTGTGGAGAAACGGTCCTGTATGCGCCTGATTTTAACCTCCCTTTCTCCCTACAGACGGACGTGTCGGATAGAGGGCTGGGAGCAGTGCTGACCCAGCGCGTGGAGGGGGCCGACCGGCCGGTGCTGTACCTGAGCCGTAAGCTGTCGGAGAGGGAGGGCCGGTACAGCACCGTGGAGAAGGAGTGCCTGGCCATCAAGTGGGCGGTCGGCACCCTCCGCTACTACCTGCTGGGTCGCGCCTTCACCCTCTACTCCGACCATGCCCCCCTCCAGTGGCTCCACCGCATGAAGGATGTAAACGCGAGGATCACCCGGTGGTACCTCGCGTTGCAGCCCTTCAACTTTTCCGTCGTGCACAGACCGGGGGCGCAGATGGTCGTGGCAGACTTCCTCTCCCGGGCAGGGGGGGGGGAGTAGGTCGTCGGCCGTCGGGTCCCCGGCCTGTGTCGGGCGGTGGGGGTATGTGGGGGGACATGCAGCGTTCGGCCTGTAGAGGGAGCTACAGGACCGTGGCCGGGGTTGTGTCGGCGAGACTTTTGTTGCACACCTGCTGCGAATTAAGTCTCGCCGGCGAATGTTTAAGATGGGTGTGCTTCTGCCATTTCAGTAAGGGAGCTAAGCTGGAGAAGCAGGCGGCGAGAGCAGTGGAGAGCCGAGCCGAGCCAAGCCGAGCACAGGACCAAAGGGCCAAAGGAAAGACTTTGAACGAGGCTGGAAAGCCGAGCCGTGCCAGCGGACCCCTTTTCAAAATAAACGGGAGAAAGTCCCTTATCACTATACTGGGTCTGCCTCTGTGTACAACCGGACATTGTTACAGTCTGTCTGCCTGCCTGCCTGCATGTCTGTCTGTCTGTCTGCCTGCATGTCTGTCTGTCTGTCTGTCTGTCTGCCTGCCTGCATGTCTGTCTGTCTGTCTGTCTGCCTGCCTGCCTGCCTGCATGTCTGCCTGCCTGTCTGCCTGCATGTCTGTCTGTCTGCCTGCCTGTCTGCCTGCCTGTCTGTCTGCCTACCTGCCTGTCTGTCTGCCTGTCTGTCTGTCTGCCTGTCTGCCTGCATGTCTGTCTGTCTGCCTGCCTGCATATCTGTCTGTCTGCCTGCCTGTCTGCCTACCTGTCTGCCTGCCTGCCTGTCTGCCTACCTGCCTGCCTGTCTGCCTGCCTGTCTGTCTGCCTGTGCCTGCCTGCCTGCATGTCTGTCTGCATGTCTGCCTGCCTGCCTGTCTGCCTGCATGTCTGCCTACCTGCCTGCCTGCCTGCATGTCTGCCTGCCTGTCTGCCTGCATGTCTGTCTGTCTGTCTGCCTGCATGTCTGTCTGTCCGTCCGTCTGCCTGCCTGTCTGCCTGCATGTCTGCCTGTCTACCTGCCTGCATGACTGCCTGTCTGTCTGCCTGTCTGCCTGCCTGTCTGTCTGCCTGCATGTCTGTCTGTCTGCCTGCCTGCATATCTGTCTGTCTGCCTGCCTGTCTGCCTACCTGTCTGCCTACCTGCCTGTCTGCCTACCTGCCTGCATGTCTGTCTGCCTGCCTGCCTGCCTGCATGTCTGTCTGTCTGTCTGCCTGCCTACCTGCCTGTCTGCCTACCTGCCTGTCTGCCTACCTGCCTGTCTGCCTGCATGCCTGTCTGCCTGCATGTCTGCCTGCCTGTCTGCCTGCCTGCATGTCTGTCTGCCTGCCTGCATGTCTGCCTGCCTGCCTGTCTGCCTGCATGTCTGTCTGCCTGCCTGTCTGCCTACCTGCCTGCCTGCATGTCTGCCTGCCTGTCTGCCTGCATGTCTGTCTGTCTGCCTGCATGTCTGTCTGTCTGTCTGCCTGCATGTCTGTCTGTCTGTCTGCCTGCCTGTCTGCCTGCATGTCTGCCTGCCTGTCTGCCTGTCTGTCTGCCTGCATGTCTGTCTGTCTGTCTGTCTGCCTGTCTGCCTGCCTGCCTGACTGCATGTCTGTCTGTCTGTCTGCCTGCCTGTCTGCCTGCATCTCTGCCTGTCTGCCTACCTGTCTGCCTGCCTGTCTGCCTAGATGCCTGACTGCCTGCATGTCTGTCTGCCTGTCTGCCTGCATGCCTGCATGTCTGCCTGTCTGCCTACCTGTCTGCCTGTCTGCCTGTCTGCCTGTCTGCCTGCATGTCTGTCTGCCTGTCTGCCTGCATGTCTGTCTGTCTGTCTGCATGTCTGTCTGTCTGCCTGCCTGCCTGTCTGCCTACCTGCCTGTCTGCCTACCTTCCTGCATGTCTGTCCGTCTGCATGCCTGCCTGTGCCTGCCTGTCTGTCTGCCTGCCTGCCTGCCTGCCTGCATGTCTGTCTGTCTGCCTGCATGTATGTCTGTCTGCCTGCCTGTCTGCCTGCATGTATGTCTGCCTGTCTGTCTGTCTGCCTGTCTGTCTGTCTGCATGTCTGTCTGTCTGCCTGTCTGCCTACCTGCCTGTCTGCCTACCTTCCTGCATGTCTGTCTGTCTGCCTGCCTGCATGTCTGTCTGCCCGTCTGCCTGCATGTCTGCCTGCATGTCTGCCTGTCTACCTGCCTGCATGACTGCCTGTCTGTCTGCCTGCATGTCTGTCTGTCTGCCTGCCTGCATATCTGTCTGTCTGCCTGCCTGTCTGCCTACCTGTCTGCCTACCTGCCTGTCTGCCTACCTGCCTGCATGTCTGTCTGCCTGCCTGCCTGCCTGCATGTCTGTCTGTCTGTCTGCCTGCCTACCTGCCTGTCTGCCTACCTGCCTGTCTGCCTACCTGCCTGTCTGCCTGCATGCCTGTCTGCCTGCATGTCTGCCTGCCTGTCTGCCTGCCTGCATGTCTGTCTGCCTGCCTGCATGTCTGCCTGCCTGCCTGTCTGCCTGCATGTCTGTCTGCCTGCCTGTCTGCCTACCTGCCTGCCTGCATGTCTGCCTGCCTGTCTGCCTGCATGTCTGTCTGTCTGCCTGCATGTCTGTCTGTCTGTCTGCCTGCATGTCTGTCTGTCTGTCTGCCTGCCTGTCTGCCTGCATGTCTGCCTGCCTGTCTGCCTGTCTGTCTGCCTGCATGTCTGTCTGTCTGTCTGTCTGCCTGTCTGCCTGCCTGCCTGACTGCATGTCTGTCTGTCTGTCTGCCTGCCTGTCTGCCTGCATCTCTGCCTGTCTGCCTACCTGTCTGCCTGCCTGTCTGCCTAGATGCCTGACTGCCTGCATGTCTGTCTGCCTGTCTGCCTGCATGCCTGCATGTCTGCCTGTCTGCCTACCTGTCTGCCTGTCTGCCTGTCTGCCTGTCTGCCTGCATGTCTGTCTGCCTGTCTGCCTGCATGTCTGTCTGCATGTCTGTCTGTCTGCCTGCCTGCCTGTCTGCCTACCTGCCTGTCTGCCTACCTTCCTGCATGTCTGTCCGTCTGCATGCCTGCCTGTGCCTGCCTGTCTGTCTGCCTGCCTGCCTGCCTGCATGTCTGTCTGTCTGCCTGCATGTATGTCTGTCTGCCTGCCTGCCTGTCTGTCTGTCTGCCTGTCTGCCTGTCTGCCTGTCTGCCTGCATGTCTGTCTGTCTGCATGTCTGTCTGTCTGCCTGTCTGCCTACCTGCCTGTCTGCCTACCTTCCTGCATGTCTGTCTGTCTGCCTGCCTGCATGTCTGTCTGCCTGTCTGCCTGCATGTCTGCCTGCATGCCTGTCTGCCTACCTGCCTGCATGTCTGTCTGTCTGCCTGTCTGTCTGCATGCCTGCCTGTGCCTGCCTGTCTGTCTGCCTGCCTGCCTGCATGTCTGTCTGTCTGCCTGCCTGTCTGCCTGCCTGCCTGCCTGCATGTCTGTCTGTCTGCCTGCATGTCTGCCTGCATGTCTGTCTGCCTGTCTGCCTGCCTGCCTGCATGTCTGTCTGTCTGCCTGCCTGTCTGCCTGCCTGTCTGCCTGCATGTATGTCTGTCTGCCTGCCTGTCTCTGTCTGTCTGTCTGCCTGCCTGTCTGCCTACCTGTCTGTCTACCTGTCTGTCTGCCTGTCTGTCTGTCTGCCTGCATGCCTGTCTGCCTGCATGTCTGTCTGTCTGTCTGCCTGCCTGTCTGTCTGCGCCTGCCTGCATGCCTGTCTGCCTGTCTGTCTGCCTGCCTGCATGTCTGTCTGTCTGCCTGCCTGCATGTCTGTCTGTCTGTCTGCCTGCATGTATGTCTGTCTGTCTGCCTGCCTGCATGTCTGCCTGCATGTCTGCCTGCATGTCTGTCTGCCTGTCTGCCTGTCTGACTGCCTGCCTGCCTGCATGTCTGTCTGTCTGCCTGCCTGTCTGCCTGCATGTCTGTCTGCCTGCCTGTCTGCCTACCTGTCTGTCTACCTGTCTGTCTGCCTGCATGTCTGTCTGTCTGTCTGCCTGTCTGTCTGTCTGCCTGCATGCCTGTCTGCCTGCATGTCTGTCTGTCTGTCTGCCTGCCTGTCTGTCTGCGCCTGCCTGCATGCCTGTCTGCCTGTCTGTCTGCCTGCCTGCATGTCTGTCTGTCTGCCTGCCTGCATGTCTGTCTGTCTGTCTGCCTGCATGTATGTCTGTCTGTCTGTCTGTCTGTCTGCCTGCCTGCATGTCTGCCTGCATGTCTGCCTGCATGTCTGTCTGCCTGTCTGCCTGTCTGACTGTCTGCCTGCCTGCATGTCTGTCTGTCTGCCTGCATGTCTGTCTGCCTGCCTGCCTGCCTGCATGTCTGTCTGTCTGTCTGCCTGTCTGTCTGTCTGTCTGCCTGCATGTCTGTCTGCCTGTCTGCCTGTCTGCCTACCTGTCTGCCTACCTGCCTGTCTGTCTGCCTGTGCCTGCCTGCCTGCATGTCTGTCTGTCTGCCTGCCTGCATGTCTGCTTGTCTGCCTGCCTGCCTGCATGTCTGTCTGCCTGTCTGCCTGTCTGTCTGTCTGCCTGTCTGCCTGTCTGTCTGTCTGCCTGCCTGTCTGCCTACCTGCCTACCTGTCTGCCTGCATGTCTGCCTGCCTGTCTGTCTGCCTGCCTGCCTGCCTGCCTGCATGTCTGTCTGCCTGTCTGTCTGTCTGTCTGTCTGTCTGCCTGTCTGCCTGCCTGCATGTCTCCCTGCATGTCTCTCTGTCTGTCTGTCTGCATGTCTGTCTGTCTGTCTGCCTGTCTGTCTGCCTGCCTGTCTGCCTGCCTGCCTGCATGTCTGTCTGCCTGTCTGCCTGCATGTCTGTCTGTCTGTCTGTCTGCCTGCCTGTCTGCCTACCTGCCTGCCTGTCTGCCTGCATGTCTGCCTGCCTGTCTGCCTGCCTGCCTGCCTGTCTGTCTGCCTGTCTGTCTGTCTGTCTGTCTATCTGTCCTGTCTGCCTGCATGTCTGTCTGTCTGTCTGTCCTGTCTGCCTGCATGTCTGTCTGTCTGTCTGTCTGCCTGCCTGCCTGCCTGCATGTCTGTCTGCCTGCATGTCTGTCTGTCTGCCTGTCTGTCTGCCTGCCTGCATGTCTGTCTGCCTGCCTGTCTGCCTGTCTGTCTGTCTGCCTGCCTGTCTGTCTGTCTGTCTGCCTGTCTGTCTGTCTGCCTGCCTGTGCCTGCCTGCCTGCATGTCTGTCTGTCTGCCTGCCTGCCTGCCTGCCTGCCTGTCTGTCTGTCTGCCTGCCTGTCTGCCTACCTGTCTGCCTGCCTGCATGTCTGTCTGTCTGCCTGTCTGCCTGCATGTCTGTCTGTCTGCCTGCCTGCTTTTCTGTCTCTGTCTGTCTGCCTGTCTGCCTGCCTGCCTGCCTGCCTGCCTGCATGTCTGTCTGTCTGTCTGCCTGCCTGTCTGCCTACCTGCCTGCATGTCTGTCTGTCTGTCTGTCTGTCTGCCTGCCTGTCTGCCTGTCTGCCTACCTGTCTGCCTGCCTGTCTGTCTGTCTGCCTGCCTGCCTGCCTGCCTGCATGACTGCCGACAGACAGACAGACATGCAGGCAGGTAGGCAGACAGGCAGGTAGGCAGACAGGTAGGCAGACAGGCAGGCAGGTAGGCAGACAGGCAGACAGGCAGACAGGCAGGTAGGCAGACAGGCAGACTGCCTGCATGTCTGTCTGTCTGCCTGCCTGCATGTCTGTCTGCCTGTCTGTCTGTCTGCCTACCTGCCTGTCTGCCTACCTGCCTGCATGTCTGCCTGCCTGTCTGCCTGCCTGTCTGCCTGCATGTCTGTCTGTCTGCCTGCCTGCCTGTCTGCCTGCCTGTCTGCCTGCATGTCTGTCTGCCTGCCTGCCTGTCTGCCTGTCTGCCTGCATGTCTGTCTGTCTGCCTGCCTGCCTGTCTGTCTGTCTGCCTGCCTGTCTGTCTGCGCCTGCCTGCATGTCTGTCTGTCTGTCTGCCTGTATGTCTGTCTGTCTGCCTGCCTGCATGTCTGTCTGTCTGTCTGCCTGTCTGCCTGCATGTCTGTCTGCCTGCATGTCTGTCTGCCTGCCTGTCTGTCTGTCTGTCTGTCTGCCTGCCTGCATGTCTGTCTGTCTGCCTGTCTGTCTGCCTGCCTGTCTGCCTGCATGTCTGTCTGTCTGCCTGCCTGTCTGTCTGTCTGCATGTCTGTCTGTCTGCCTGCCTGCCTGCCTGCCTGCCTGCCTGCATGTCTGTCTGTCTGCATGTCTGTCTGTCTGCCTGTCTGCCTACCTGCCTGTCTGCCTACCTTCCTGCATGTCTGTCTGTCTGCCTGTCTGTCTGCCTGTCTGCCTACCTGCCTGTCTGTCTGCCTGTCTGCCTGTCTGTCTGTCTGCCTGTCTGCCTGCATGTCTGTCTGCCTGCATGTCTGTCTGCCTGCCTGTCTGTCTGTCTGTCTGTCTGTCTGCCTGACTGCATGTCTGTCTGTCTGTCTGCCTGTCTGTCTGCCTGCCTGTCTGCCTGCATGTCTGTCTGTCTGTCTGTCTGCATGTCTGTCTGTCTGCCTGCCTGTCTGCCTGCCTGCCTGCCTGCCTGCCTGCATGTCTGTCTGTCTGCATGTCTGTCTGTCTGCCTGTCTGCCTACCTGCCTGTCTGCCTACCTTCCTGCATGTCTGTCTGTCTGCCTGCCTGCATGTCTGTCTGCCTGTCTGCCTGCATGTCTGCCTGCATGTCTGTCTGCCTGTCTGTCTGCCTACCTGCCTGCATGTCTGTCTGTCTGTCTGTCTGCCTGTCTGTCTGCATGCCTGCCTGTGCCTGCCTGTCTGTCTGCCTGCCTGCCTGCCTGCATGTCTGTCTGTCTGCCTGCATGTATGTCTGTCTGTCTGCCTGCCTGTCTGCCTGCATGTATGTCTGTCTGTCTGCCTGCATGTCTGTCTGCCTGCCTGCCTGCATGTCTGCCTGTCTGCCTGCATGTCTGTCTGTCTGTCTGTCTGCCTGCCTGACTGCATGTCTGTCTGTCTGTCTGTCTGTCTGTCTGTCTGTCTGTCTGCCTACCTGCCTGCCTACCTGCCTGTCTGCCTACCTGCCTGCATATCTGTCTGCCTGCATGTCTGCCTGTCTGTCTGCCTGTCTGCCTGCCTGCATGTCTCCCTGCATGTCTCCCTGTCTGTCTGCCTGTCTGTCTGTCTGTCTGCATGTCTGTCTGTCTGTCTGCCTGTCTGTCTGCCTGCCTGTCTGCCTGCCTGCCTGCATGTCTGTCTGCCTGTCTGCCTGCATGTCTGTCTGTCTGTCTGCCTGCCTGTGCCTGTCTGTCTGTCTGTCTGTCTGCCTGTCTGCCTGCCTGCCTGCATGTCTGCCTGCATGTCTGTCTGTCTGTCTGCCTGCATGTCTGTCTGTCTGTCTGCCTGCCTGTCTGTCTGTCTGCCTGCCTGCCTGTCTGCATGTCTGTCTGCCTGTCTGCATGTCTGTCTGCCTGTCTGCCTGCCTGCCTGCCTGCATGTCTGTCTGCCTGCCTGTCTGCCTGCATGTCTGTCTGCCTGCCTGTCTGCCTACCTGTCTGCCTACCTGTCTGCCTGCATGTCTGTCTGTCTGTCTGTCTGCCTGTCTGTCTGTCTGTCTGCCTGCATGCCTGTCTGCCTGCATGTCTGTCTGTCTGTCTGCCTGCCTGTCTGTCTGCGCCTGCCTGCATGTCTGTCTGCCTGCCTGTCTGCCTGCCTGCCTGCCTGTCTGTCTGCCTGTCTGTCTGCATGTCTGTCTGTCTGCCTGCCTGTCTGCCTGCATGTCTGTCTGTCTGTCTGCCTGCCTGCATGTCTGTCTGTCTGTCTGCCTGCATGTATGTCTGTCTGCCTGCCTGCATGTCTGTCTGCCTGTCTGCCTGTCTGCCTGTCTGCCTGTCTGCCTGCCTGCATGTCTGTCTGTCTGTCTGTCTGCCTGTCTGCCTGCCTGCCTGCCTGCATGTCTGTCTGCCTGCCTGTCTGCCTGCATGTCTGTCTGCCTGCCTGTCTGCCTACCTGTCTGCCTACCTGTCTGCCTGCATGTCTGTCTGTCTGTCTGTCTGCCTGTCTGTCTGTCTGCCTGCATGCCTGTCTGCCTGCATGTCTGTCTGCCTGCCTGTCTGTCTGCGCCTGCCTGCATGTCTGTCTGCCTGCCTGTCTGCCTGCCTGTCTGTCTGCCTGCCTGTCTGTCTGCGCCTGCCTGCATGTCTGTCTGCCTGCCTGTCTGCCTGCCTGCCTGCCTGTCTGTCTGCCTGTCTGCCTGTCTGTCTGCATGTCTGTCTGTCTGCCTGCCTGTCTGCCTGCATGTCTGTCTGTCTGTCTGCCTGCCTATATGTCTGTCTGTCTGTCTGCCTGCATGTATGTCTGTCTGCCTGCCTGCATGTCTGTCTGCCTGTCTGCCTGTCTGCCTGTCTGCCTGCCTGCATGTCTGTCTGTCTGTCTGTCTGCCTACCTGTCTGCCTACCTGCCTGCATGTCTGTCTGTCTGTCTGCCTGCCTGCCTGCCTGCCTGTCTGCCTGTCTGCCTACCTGTCTGCCTACCTGCCTGTCTGTCTGTCTGTCTGCATGTCTGTCTGTCTGTCTGCCTGTCTGTCTGCCTGCCTGTCTGTCTGCCTGTGCCTGCCTGCCTGCATGTCTGTCTGTCTGTCTGCCTGCATGTCTGTCTGTCTGTCTGCCTGTCTGCCTGCCTGTCTGCCTGCCTGCCTGCATGTCTGTCTGTCTGTCTGCCTGTCTGTCTGTCTGCCTGCCTGTCTGCCTACCTGCCTGCCTGTCTGCCTGCATGTCTGCCTGCCTGTCTGTCTGCCTGTCTGTCTGCCTGCCTGCCTGCCTGCATGTCTGTCTGCCTGTCTGCCTGTCTGTCTGTCTGTCTGTCTGTCTGTCTGTCTGCCTGTCTGCCTGCCTGCATGTCTGCCTGCATGTCTGTCTGTCTGTCTGCCTGCCTGCCTGCCTGCCTGTCTGCCTGTCTGTCTGTCTGTCTGCATGTCTGTCTGTCTGTCTGCCTGTCTGTCTGCCTGCCTGTCTGTCTGCCTGTGCCTGCCTGCCTGCATGTCTGTCTGCCTGCCTGCCTGCATGTCTGTCTGCCTGTCTGCCTGCATGTCTGTCTGTCTGTCTGCCTGCCTGCCTGCCTGCATGTCTGCCTGCATGTCTGCCTGCCTGTCTGTCTGCCTGCCTGCCTGCCTGCATGTCTGTCTGCCTGTCTGTCTGTCTGTCTGCCTGTCTGTCTGCCTGCATGTCTGTCTGTCTGCCTGTCTGCCTGCATGTCTGTCTGCCTGCCTGTCTGCCTGCCTGTCTGCCTGTCTGCCTGCCTGTGCCTGTCTGCCTGCATGTCTGTCTGTCTGCCTGCCTGCATGTATGTCCTGTCTGCCTGCATGTCTGCCTGCCTGCCTACCTGCCTGTCTGTCTGCCTGCCTGTCTGTCTGCCTGTCTGTCTGTCTGTCTGCCTGCCTGCATGTCTGTCTGCCTGCCTGTCTGCCTGTCTGCCTGCATGTCTGTCTGTCTGTCTGCCTGCCTGTCTGTCTGTCTGCCTGCCTGCCTGCCTGCCTGCATGTCTGTCTGCCTGTCTGTCTGTCTGTCTGCCTGTCTGTCTGCCTGTCTGTCTGTCTGCCTGTCTGCCTGCCTGCATGTCTGCCTGCCTGCCTGTCTGCCTGCATGTTTGTCTGCCTGCATGTCTGTCTGTCTGTCTGCCTGTCTGCCTGCCTGTGCCTGTCTGCCTGTCTGCCTGCCTGTGCCTGTCTGCCTGCATGTCTGTCTGTCTGCCTGCCTGCATGTATGTCCTGTCTGCCTGCCTGCCTGCATGTCTGCCTGCCTGCCTACCTGCCTGTCTGTCTGCCTGCCTGTCTGCCTGCCTGCCTGCATGTCTGTCTGTCTGCCTGCCTGTCTGCCTGCCTGTATGTCTGCATGTCTGTCTGCCTGCCTGCATGTCTGTCTGTCTGCCTGTCTGTCTGCCTGCCTGTCTGTCTGCCTGCCTGTCTGCCTGCATGTCTGTCTGTCTGTCTGTCTGTCTGCCTGCATGTCTGTCTGTCTGCCTGCCTGTACCTGCCTGCCTGCATGTCTGCCTGCCTGCATGCCTGTCTGCCTGCCTGCCTGCATGTCTGTCTGTCTGCCTGTCTGTCTGCCTGCCTGTCTGTCTGCCTGCCTGTCTGCCTGCATGTCTGTCTGTCTGTCTGTCTGCCTGCATGTCTGTCTGTCTGCCTGCCTGTACCTGCCTGCCTGCATGTCTGCCTGCCTGCATGCCTGTCTGCCTGCCTGTCTGTCTGTCTGTCCTGTCTGCCTGCATGTCTGTCTGTCTGTCTGTCTGTCCTGTCTGCCTGCATGTCTGTCTGTCTGCCTGCCTGCCTGCATGTCTATCTGTCTGTCTGTCTGCCTGTCTGCCTACCTGCCTGCATGTCTGTCTGCCTGCATGTCTGTCTGTCTGCCTGTCTGTCTGCCTGCCTGCATGTCTGTCTGCCTGTCTGTCTGCCTGACTGTCTGTCTGTCTGTCTGCCTGTGCCTGCCTGCCTGCCTGCCTGCATGTCTGCCTGCCTGCCTGCCTGTCTGCCTGCCTGTCTGCCTACCTGTCTGCCTGCCTGCATGTCTATCTGT